>NW_022995380.1:19115884-19419009 GCF_004354385.1 Drosophila innubila | reverse complement strand
ATATTTATTTATATAATAGGGGTATTCACTGTTATTTCTGATTGAAATATATTTTTTCTATTATTTTTAGTATTTCTTATGAACAAGATGACAGGCAGTAGGAAAAAAATAGGTAAGCAAATTTGATTAGAGGCAAGTTGTCGCCTTATTTGGTAGCGAGCCAAACAATTTTCCCATTGTTATAAATTTCCTGATATATCTAAGTTGACGGCTGACAGACAAAGCCAAATAAATCAGATATAATTAGGAAAATAATACAAAAGGTTCTTTCACTAAAATTATTAATTAAGTCAATTAAAATTAAGTCGTATTTATATTTTAGGTAGTTTGTGGCGATACTTGAAGTGCAGTTGTAATTTGAGGCAAATGTTTAAATTGTTTCATTTAAAATGTCGCTATTCTTAGTTGGGGAAAATTGGGTCAACAAACGATGCAGAGAAGCCACCAACCAAACATTTGGCAGCCACAGCATGAAAGAGAGGCAGATAGAGAGAGAGGGAGAAAGGAAGAGAGTATCATTCGACACAGCGGCGCCTGTAAAGCTATATTTTTCTATAAATATAAATGGCATTTTAATTGATTTTGAGTTTGTTTAGCTAGGATATTTTTCAAAATCGAGTTAAAAACGCAAAGCACTTTGGTACTCGCAAAATGACATCATAGGCGCCACAATTTTGTTGCATCCTCCTCACATAATATGTATGTGTCACTTGTCCTTAATATTAAATCCTTTCAAACTTACTGACATCATTTGCAAGTCACTCTGGATTATGTTGCTTCGCTTAGTTCTGTTCCTATTTCCGGTGCTGTATCCCAATTATGTGCTCCCATGTGGCTTGCCACATGTGGCACCTACATTTAAATAGAATTTATGCCGCCCGCACAATGTTGACACACCCCTCTGCACCAATTACAACTTCGTTATCGGGTCAGACAAAATTGCATTACAAATTTAATAACAATTTGCATAAATTTACAAACTAATGTTGTTCAATTTTTCGGCGTGGGTTTAAAATAGTGATGTCAAAATACAAAGAAAAATCGACAACTTGATTTTTGAGGACGCGATTTTTAACTACTTTATCTCGATTTATGTTTTCAAATTTCATGAAATATCGACAACTCAAATTTAATTTGATTCTGCATCAAATTGTGTTTGTTTTTTCTTTTTTTTTTGAAAACTCGATCATTTGTATACATTTAGACTTTAAACTCAATTTACATTTTGGATTTACATCACTAGCTTTAAATAACGTTATTAAACTTACTTCTCAGTCTCTCTCAGTCGAAGGCGTTATCGTTTGGATCTGTCATATGGTAAGTACATGCAGCATTAACTGTAGAAAGAAAACAACAATTTCAGCATAAATTAGACAAGTATTTCAAGTGTTTATATATCATAGAATAAAATCCTATTTATGCTACTTAATTACAACATTTGTCACTTGTCAAAGTGAAGGTTAATTCAAGTTATTCATTTAAGTCAAAAGTACATTAATAATAAAAACAAGAAATGAGTTTCTTAAGGTCTTGTTTGTCTTGAATGTTGCGTGGGTTGCTCGACAACTTTAAATGACAATAATACTTAATGTATTAAAATACAACTTGGCAAAGACTTGGCAACAATTGTGGGCAGTTAATTGGAACTGTTGCTAATCTCTTATTGTTAAAATGCATTCCAAAACATATGTTACTTTTAAGAATTAATCGATTAAAGTTTCATAGTTTTCACGTTTAATAATTGAATAAACTAAAAATATAAAAAATAATGACTAGACAATCAACATAAAAATAGCATTTATAGGATTTTTTTTAACAAAGTTTACCAATTTTTTTTTTTATTGTTAACTTAAAATAGAAGAAAAAGAAGTTATTTAAATAATATTTGTTTGTGAAAATAAACATCAAAACCTAGTTTAACTATTAACAAAGATTTTTTTATTACGTTTTATGATTTATTAAGGAAAAAGGTGTACACCATGCTCACAGTACCTACAAAAAATATGCGCACAACAATAAAGCTCAACATTTTTTTTGCAAGCCGCTGCCGGCACGAAAATGGCATTAAAATCATCGACTAAGACGGCGAAGTTGAATGCAACTGAACAACAACAACAATAAGAATTGACAACGACAACAACAACACCTGCTGCTACGACGACAACAACAACAACAGCAATAACAGTTACTAAAGGTGCATAACGTAGCAAGTTGGCTACAAAAGTAACTGCAACAAGGCGCAAAATCACGTGGCCAACATCAACAGCAACACACAATAGAAACAATAAACTTATGGGTATTCCAGACGCAAAAATACTCTGTAATTTAGCAAATTCATAAAGTAAATTTTATGTATAAAATTAATTTTAAAAAAACATAATTAAATATTAAATAAATAAATGTAAAAATTACATAATTTTGGAAAATCATTTTTTTAATGCATAATAACAAATTATGGTTGAAATAAATGCCACAACATGTTGCAAGCTTATTGAGTAGACCGTAAATAACCGCGGCAAGTGCATTGGCAATGCCACAGCAAACGACAACAAAAATAATAACAATGGAAATAACATGAACAAGTTTTGTGCCAACGCTTTTTTGTATTATTTTTTTTGTTTTTTTTTTTTTTAGCCATTTTTGGCAGTTTCGACTGCCGATGGATGCAATGAATGAAATTAAATGTTTACCTTGCTCTGAGAGGGAGGGAAGGTGAATGCAAAAATAGTTAGCCCAATGCGAGAGTCGAAAAACAACAACAATAACAACAACTACTGCAAACGGCAACTCGTTTGTTGTAAGCGTCAAGTTGCCAAACTTGGCCAAGTGTGCAACGGCAAGTGTTCAGTTATTTTTATAGTCAATGCAACAACAACAACTGCAGGGAGTGAAATATGATTGCAAGCCATTGGCAGCCAGCGGAGGATGCCTTAAGGAAAACTTCAAGTTGGCTAAGAAGTAACTGCCTTCCATTGTTGGCCGGGATGAAGTCGACGTCGCTGCCGCTGTCGCCGTTGACGTCAGCGTTGGCGCTTTCACTTGCGCCGGTGACTTTTCCTTGGTATTAAAACTTGTTTGCTTTGCTCTTTGAGCTCACTTGTTACTTTAATGTTGTTGTTAACTTAATATTTTGGCCTAATAAACAGCATAACAGTGTTCTATGAATTTACCGGCTGCTATTCTGACCACACCCAAAAAACAACAAATATTTTCACGTCAGAAACTGCACACAACTTTATTGTAAATATGCTAAAGTAATTTATTTACATTTTTTGTGCTTCTGTCAATATTTAATAAGCAATTTATTAATGTCTGCAGAAACGAGAAGCGAAAGGAAATAACGCAACAACAAGCAACAACAACAACAACCAAAAATTTGAATGTTGTGCAAATATTTGTTTAAACAATTATAGATTTACGAATGATATAATGACAGTCAGAGAGACCTCACGATTCCCCAAAGGTGTCAAAAGACTTGATTGATATATCATTAGGTGTGAGTTTAGATTGGCAACTTGACCAAGTTAATTCCAGCAAGAGATACTGATAATCTAATTTAGATTCGCATGATATCTATGAATCTATGATTAATGTGTTTGTTTTACAAGATTTATATGCTAGCTTATATGCTTGATTAACCCTAATTAAATGCCAACTAATAAACTGTTTAAGCACAAGAAACTGCAAAGTCTGTTGACTTGGCCAACATTAATAGCACAGCCAAGTTGAAATTTAGATAAAAACCAACCTGTCTTCTGTGTTAAATGTTGCTCTTAACAAAGATTTATCAATAAAACTACTAAAGGCTGTCACATAAGTCACAATAAGGCCAAAAAAATGTAACTGAAACAAAGTCATATGCAGACACCTTAGATTATTCAGTTAGAGATAGATAATTATGAATTAAAATTTTATATTTACAATTTTATGAAATAATATACGATTTTTAATTAAAAATAAAAAAGTGAAAAAAAGTTATAGATTCTGAGGTATACACACAATTTATTTGTTAGATTTGAATAAGAAATAAATATAAGTTAAATTTAAAACTAAGAGAATTTCAAAATAATAATTTAGAGAAAGGTAAAAGGACATTTCTAAACCTCAAGCAGACTTTATCTACCGTTTTCTGAACTTTGTTGCATGTTTTTGGCCTTATCCATAGCTTAAATTGCAAATGTGCGGGCAGTTAATTATCTTTAATATCAAAGCATAACAATAACAATAGCATTGACCTCCTGCTTGAGCTTGAGCCTACACATTAAATTGAGTACTCTCTCTATCTCTCTTTCTCTGTCTCTTTTTCCCCCCTCTCTGTCTGTTTGTGCAACGTTTATTGTACAACATGCACTCTGCGCTGTCATAATTAACATCTAAGCAGCGATAAATGCAATTAGCGCTCTGCCAGCAGTCATTGACGTTGTCCCAGACCCAAAACACATCCAACCGAACCTCGACTTGATTGTACTTTCATTGTGGGTTCATTGTCAGCCCCCAGATACGAATAGAGATGAGAGATGTGAGATGGGATGCTGATGGTTGCAGCCAACGCCCTAAACCTCAGTGTCAAATGTTAAAGCATTGACTCAAAATTGAATTGCAGTCTCGACACAAAATACTTCGGCTGTTTGTATCTCAAAGATACACAAAACGCAAGACGAGCAAAGCAAACAAATAACAACAGCAACAACAACAAATGCTAGAAAATAAACAGTCCGTATGATAAACGGATGTGTTAAAAAATTTTGTTTAAAAATACCAAACTGAATGCATCTACATTAAAAAAAAAAATTAAAAAATTTTGTTTAAAAATACCAAACTGAATGCATCTACATGAAAATCTAAAAGAAAAACGAAATGTTAAACAAAAGCGGATAAAGCTGAAAATGTATCTGCATCTGGTGCAGCAATTGTTGATTAAATAGCTTTCAAGACATGGCTAGAAGTTAATATATCAAATGCTATTGACATTTGATATGCTTAAAATGAATTGTGGTTCAATTAAAGCGATAAACATATTGCGTCGAATTGTATATATACAAAATGAATTAATAAAGATAGGATTGGTGATGAATGTGAATGGAAATTTTACTATAAAAGATAGTTCTAAAATACAAATGCATGAATCAACTGATGAAATATTTATTTAAAGCTATAATTTTAAAGATATAAATTCTAAATATTAACCGAAAAAATATGGATAAAGAACGTAAGCGTGCTATTCTAGAACCATAATGAACAGCATCTGTTTTCTTTTCAAGTACATGAAAATTTCTAACTCAAAAGAGGTCAAGTTTCTTTGATGCTCTTGTGCTGCTAATATTTTTAAAATACTTGACTACATTTTAGACTCTAGCAATTTTAAGTCGTGCACGTTTTCGCTCAGTGTGTGTGGTTGAGAAAGTGAGCACTTGGTGATTTACTTAAGCGACCCGAAAAGGCGACAAGACAACGTTGCTCGAGGTGCATAAATCGCCATTTTCACGCATCCAACAATCCAGCTGTGTTGCTTTGATGTCTTCATGGCTTGATGTCTTCAGGTCTTACATGTCTTCAGGCCAATTCGAGTAAGGGGTGTTGTATACGGGTTATGGATTGGCTCAACGACCGTGCGTGAAAAGCGGCTATTAAAAATGTGTGTTGTGTTGTGTCTCTTGGCTAAAAGGCAATGCGCCTATTTTTAGTGCATTGGCTTTGTCAGCTTTTGGGCGGGACGGGCAGTCTGCCAGTATCTATGTATCTGCATATGCGTACTGCTTGAATGTATCTGTCAGATACAGGTGAAAGTATTTAATTATGCGACTGGCTGCATGACAAATCTTTTGGTGTTGGTCAGCAATGTTGATGAATTGCATTCGCCGCACAACAAAAACAACCTTGAAAAAATGTCACGTTGCATTTGAAAAATGCGCTTTAATGAGGCACATCAAAGCGTATAAAGAGCTGCCTGCTCATGCTCCATACAAGCAGGCATATAAGGCTGTAGGAGAAACACACACACACAAACAACTGTATAGACCGGAAAGCAATAGACCAAATTGGTATTGTCGCTTTTCAATGGAAAAACGCTGCAAGGCAAACTGCCAGCCGCCTTGTGGCATCGATAACAAAATAGCCAAACAAACATTTATCGGTTGCAAAAACAAACAAAGTCTCACAACGTGTTTGTTTATTTATTTATTATAGCCAGAGTTTCACAAATAAACGCAGACAGTTTGCATGTTGCTAGTCCTTCAAAAATGATTCCCCCAGTTTGTCTCAAGTTGCAAGTGTTACTCTCAAGTAGTCTGGACATCAAAGAGACAAATGGCAAACAAATGTCACATCTTAAAAGCGAATTTCACTTTCAAATGCATTAGCAACTGTGCAGACAGACAGAATCTCAGCTGTCTGATATCTTGGACAGGTTTATGACTTAGCCAAGTGCGTAAGTCGTAAGTTTGCATGTGTTTGTGTATCTGTGTGCTCATAATGAAAGTGAAACGTGCCTTTGGCAGCGCATCGAATGCATTGTACGCCTCATTTAAGTTGCGCACATGCTGCAAATATTTGCCAAAGCAAACAATAATTGTTCTTTAATTGAGAGAAATACACAGATACACACACACAAACACAACAACACATCATGTTGACTGTTGCCTGTTGCTCAGCTGCTTTATTAGCGTCGTTTATTGCAACGTTTTCCTTGGAATTTGTGTGAAAGGCTCTCAAAATCAGTGCCACCCGGTGCGTATGAGTAATGTCACCAACACAATATATAGACGTATTTAGACAAGCGATAATAACGTTTATAATTGTTTACTAATATGATAATGATAGCTGACAATCTTAACGTAACTTTGATCCGAACAACTGCGCGTATGAGTAATCTCCATTGTTGTGAAATAATCTACAGACATTTGTTATGATTCTTAAAGCTGAGAATTTTGGATTTTACTTTTCACAATGCAATCAGTGATCGTAACAAAAGAAATGATTGAAAACGAAATTTTTTAAGTAATGAAAAAGTTCTATTGTAGATTTGCTATTTTTTATATACTAATGGTATAATTAAAATTAAAAATTAATTGAAACCATTGTTATTTGAAAAATCACACAAAAATGTATTCAAAAACATGTTAAATAAAACTAAAGTATTCTTTATTATTCTAAGTAATCAACAGAAGTTAGTAATGATTCTTAAAGTGATAACGAGTTGAGTGTTTTGATTTTACTTTTAGTAATAGTTGCAACAATCAGTCTCGCAACGAAAGTAAATTGATGCAACCCACAAAAACAATTTAAAGTGCAACCAAATGAAAACCAAAAGTATTTTTATACAATTTCTATTTATACAATATGTGTTTTTCTTTTTGTCTTGTTTCGACTTGATTTTATTTGTTATTTGTTGGCATTTTCAATGCATCGGCAGCGGCATATTTTTAAACAATTTATCCCCACCAACCTCCTTGTGGCAGCAACCGAAACAAAAGAAGAAGCAAAGCTGCAACAATTGTTGCTACTGAAAGAAAAAAAAACAAATGAATCTATATGCTTGTAGTTTTGTGTAAGACAATTTCATTTGCAGTTAAGTTAGCGGCAAATATTTGCACAATCCTCGGCCCACTGGCAACACACACATAAACATACAGAGAGACACACACGCACACAGTCTCAATGGTTGCCAGTGCCACAGCAACTGTTGCTGCTGCATCAACTGCAACAACAACTGCAACTGAAATTGCTGCTGGTTTTGCTTCTGTTTCAATTTTTAATTCGGTTTCGGTCCTCTGGGCGCTAATTGAGTGAGCACACGCCAGTCAGTCAGACAGAGAGAAAGACAGACGAACAGTCAGCTAGTCAGTCAGCCAGAGGAGAAATGAAAAACGCGACGAGGCCAGCAAAATACTTTACAATAGATGTAATGATATGTGCGAGTATCTATCTATCTATATATCTATGTATCTATGTATGTGGGGCGTCTCGTATCTGACTCGACAGACTGCAGAGTTCGGTTTGGTTATGCCTACTGCAGTTGCGGCATGCAACAGCACATGCAACACACTCCATAAACTTCAAGGAAGTGCCACAGATGCACAGCAGAAGGAATGTTTCAGTTTAAATTTAAATAGTCGCCTAAAAGATACACTGCTTGCTGTTACATTTATTATTAAAAGTATCTGACACTAATCAAAACAAGAGAAAATTTTAAATATACTAATAGATACACAGCTTGTATATGCAAAATTAATAAGAGGTATTTTTTTAAAATATTTTTTACTTTTGTTTAAATAGTCGACTAAAAGATACATAAAAAAAGACATCTAGATCTAAAAGTATCTCTTAATGAAATGTACAACAGAGTAACTTTAAGATACACAAATAAGAGGATGTTTAAGTTAAAAACTAAGCAGTTGAATAATAGATACATTGCTTTCGGAAACGAATCTAAACATGTGTATATTTTAACAAAATATACAAAAAAATCCTTTAAAAAAAATGAAATGTTTCAATAATAATATAGTTTTTAAAGATACACAATTTGCAAAATAAAATAAAATCATACGAAACTCCTAATAAGGTAATCAAGAGAGTTAAAAAAAAGAGAAAAGATTTAATAAAAATTCAACTAAAATATACACTGTATCTGCTAATGAAATAGACAAGATCTGTGAGCTGCCTTGGATTAAGATCTATATTCGATGGTATTTAAACCAACCCACTCTCAGTAATGTTGATTAATTCAGCAGCTAGTAATTTTATGGTAGACTCGTCTGTTGCCTTCAATTAGGCATCAGTTTCGGAGTTAAGAGTACTCTGACCTGCACTATCTTCAGCTGGGGGGCATCAACAACAACGTGCTTCAATCGCATTACAGCATGAAATTGTCATAAATTTAATCCGATAAATTATATTTCATTTAACGATGACCGCAGAGCGCAATGCTGCTAATCATCTTATCAACATCATCATCTTTATTATTACGCGTATTATTTTTTTTTTTTCAACTATTATTATTATTATTGCTAGTTGTTGCTGTCAGTCAGCTGACAGAATATTTCAAATGGACTTCACTTCAATGCGCACACACACAAATTTTCCAACAATTTTTGTCTCTTCATTTTTAGGTCAAATTTTTAGAGTGCGTCGGTTAGTGAACTTTTTCTCTATGACATAGTTTTCAATATGTACACTGTATGATCGACAAACTGACTGATTGATTGAATTGTGTATGTGTGTGTGTATTGTAATCTTCAATTCAATTGCAGAAATTTACATAAACGTTGTGACATTTGCATACACATTTTCTCAGCAATTTATTTAAATGAAATTAGCCGCAAATGAAGTTGCGTAATTTGCAGTGTCAACAAGTTTTACTTGTGATCGAAATCGATAAATTTACCGTTCTATCGCTGTCTCTCTCTAACTGTTTCTATCTTTTTTTTAAAGCGATTGGCACAATTTCCCCTACGCTTGGCATTTGCAATTTACGCAAGAATGTTGTCGTTGTTAATTTAAGTTTGTTTTTAGAATAGAATCCACATGTTACTCATACGACATGTTGCACCACATTTAAAATTTACAATTTAATGTCCACTTACTGCAAAGTCAGGAATAAAATCAAACAGCTATTTATTTATAATAAAATTGTTTTAGTTGTTATTAACTTGAAAGTTTTATTTCTTGAAATGATTTATTTATCATTAAAAATATATTTTTGGAAAAATTTGTTTAAAGTTCTTCACAAGCTATGTTTTACTGTACTTGTAATTATACTATTCAAACTGGAAAATATTTTTATAAATTTCAGTAAAATTAACAATTTTAATTAAATTTTATATAAAATCTTGCAGTGTATTAATCCCAGAGAGAGTTTTTATTTTTCTTTTCGCTTTAAGCCCATTATAATCAGCCATTTTTGTGGCACGTGCAACGTCTTAAGCGGCTTAGCCAGCCCAGCTCTGTGTTCACCTTGCCTGTGGCCAGTTGTTGGCTTATATATTTTTTATAAACTGTTTATAATTGTTAACTTTTTGGCGCTTGCTCGACACTATTCGATTTTTTATTTTAATTCATTTTTGGACATTAAATTGTCAGCTACTTTGCCATAAGAGGCATTACAAATGCGTAGGCGTGGCACCAAAAAAAAAAAAAAACGAAAATAAGCAACATTCATTTATACATACACACACTCATATATAATCACGTGTGTGTGTGTTTTTGATATTTGGGCATCGCGTGTGCAGATTTTGGTTGCGTTGGCGTGTGTTTGGTCATTTCTGGAGCGTTTTCTGATTCATTGGCCAGATTCCATGGCACTGCACAATGTTATTTTCGTTGTTGCTTTTGTCTACTACTTGCTGCTGTTGTTTTTGTAATTATTATGGCTATTAGGCGCACGAGTTGGCCATGAACCACTGACGACTTTGTTTTTCTGCAACTCTAAATAATACTATACATTTGCTTAGCCACACAAAAAACTGGTAGTTGCATGTGTTTTGTTTTTACAATAATTGAGCCAAAAGTATGGATTAAGTAAAAGTGCATTTGTAGAGTGATTGCTAGACGAGCAGTTTCCCTGTGTACATGTTTATCATATATTTTAGTGTTTTTTTAACAATGTAATTATTTAAAGCATAAATTAAAACAATTCTGCAGGAAATTCAAAAATTTAAAAACTGATTCGACATTTGCTATTAATATAGGGAACACTGCGAAGAAAACTTCAAAATATTTTTTAAATAGAAAGTTTTTAGTTTGTAATTTTGAAACTATACTAAATTTAAAAATTGAACTAACATTTATAGCAAGTATGGAGCAAAAGGATAAATTAAACCGTCTGAAGTTAAGATAAAAGAATAAAGTAATGAATATTGTTAACACAGATCTAATCAAATACTTTATTAAATTTAGAAACACTCCCTCAATATTGTCATTTAAAAGCTCAGCAGTTGAACCAACCGTCTGGCAGTTTCGTTGCAAGTTTCTTAATCAATGCAACAACTGACGTCATATGACTGTGTGCCCTACTGTTGTGCCACTAAGCCGCACAGCCAGCGAGTCGCCAGTGTTGCCTCCAACTCGAGTTTGGAAGCTCCATTGGGTCTGCAGTGGGTCGAGTGCTGCTGTCAATATCCGCTGGCAATGCATTCAAGCGTCAATAAACAGAAGGCAACAACAGCAAAAAGTAAACACAAATGTGAGAAAGAACGGCACAATTGAGGTTCGTATAGTTGTGGATGATTCTCGCTTGGTTGAATCGCTGTTTCACCTTCCTTTTCCCCTCATTCTCTCGCTCTCTCTGCTGTCCCTGGACCACATCAACTTCCGCCATTCAAAAGCTCAGCTCAGTTCAGTTTAACTCAACTCAACTCAACTCACAAAAAATAATAATAACTGTGCCACGTTGGGGTTAAGTGCAAACGTCATAAACGGGGCAGAGTCAACGCTCCATTTCTCTCTCTCTCTATCTCTCCCTCTCTTTCTCTGAATGTTCAGCTCCCTTTCAGTTGCTCTGAGTTTGCCCTTTAACTGTAAATTGCTGCATGTACATAGTTTAGTTACCTTTTTATTTCATTTCTTTTTTTTTAAAGCACCACGCAACAAAAACAAAAAATGACTCATGCGCAACCCACAACAAAAACTTGTTTATTAACCCAACAAAGTCTCTGGGAGATTCTGAAGCTCAAAGCGTGCCTTATTGGCCAGTTGACCAAGCTAGAGCAGTTTCTAAAATGCTTCTCCAATTATCCAGCAAAGAAATAATGCCTACGGACCACGCCCCGTTTATTAAGGCGATTCTTACTGACTTTCCAATTGATATTCGACAACAACTGACCTGCAATTGGCCAAAAACAAAAAAATTACTGCCCTGCATTAAGGCCTTATTAAGACATGTTGTGTCGATCGCTTCAGTCACACAGCTGATTCCGTTTTGTCCCCTAATTTAGTTGGTCAAGGTTTATAGCGTTTTCCTCTATGACCAAATATGGAACAATGCGCTTATCTCGCCCACTTTGTGATCCCTTTAACGCAGCTGTGATAACGCTCGGTGGTTTCGTTTGATTATTATTCTATTGATTAGCTTCGTTATCAGTTTTATGCCTAGGTGTGCGCATCACTTGAGTCAATAGGGCAGCGCCAGTTTATAGCTAAAATAGAGTGAAATATATATTGAAATGGCGCCATAAAACGGTGAGAATTAACTACAAATTACATTTGGCGATAAGAACTGCGAATTGATTATATTTTCATGAAGTATTCATAATATTATTGTTAACGTTAACAAATTGTTTTAGTTTTTTTAATACGTAAAAAGGTTTGTTACTTGATAATCTAGATTTTATTCAGTAAATTTATAGAAATTTGTTATAGCATAGCAAGTATTAATGTGAGACTATTTTAATTTCAACTTTTTTATCTTAACCTAATTTAAGTTGAAAGATAATAATCATAATTTAAGAATCAATGGTTTATATATTTTCAAAAATAAAGAATCAGTGTAAATTTCAATTAAAACGTTTAAGTTTAACTGTCTATATTTAAATTTGTATAATAAAAAATGATATGTATGAATAATCGCAATTTTTAATCAATTTTACCGCAAATTGAAAAAAAAAATTAATTATAAAGCAATTTACATAAATAATCAATTAAAGATTGGTGAAAAAATGTGCAGAAATGTATAATAATAAAGCATATGTATTTTTAATAAAGATGTAAAAATATAATAAAAATATATAACAAATCGTTTAAACTTGTCTTTCCTTGCCGAAAAAATAGTAAAGTTTAGAGAATTTTTTCAAAATACATTTTGCATATAATCGCTTTATTGCTCAGAAATAATATATTAATAAACAATAAAGATTAAATCAAAAAGGATTGGCTTAGTATTATTACAGGGGCGTTGAGGAGAAAACACACACTTAAACACAGAAAAGACTCACACTTGGCTGCAAACCATGGCCAATAAACACACATACATATGCACATTAATGCCAGATATACATACTTATAAGTAAGCATATGCTTGCTTGCTCCCTGCTCCTAAGCACAGACAAGTTCCAATGTTTATATTCGTTATGTTGCACGTATGTATGTACAGTCGCATTTGTTGTTTGCTTCTGGTGGCAATGAACTCTGTGTGGCATTAAAAAAATCAACATAGATATTTATTTCCCTGCTGGCTGCTGACCATAAATAGCCATCAAACATTTGGCAGTTAACAATAACAACAACAACAAAAGCGTGTAGTGAAATGTGTACTATAATTTGTGTATTTGGTTCAATAAACTTGCCCACATTTGTATTGTATTATAAAATTTATAATTCAACAACAAATGGAAATGAAAATAGTTTAAAAATTCACAATTAATTGTGAATAAAAAGCAAATAACCACAGGAAATGCTAGAAAGCACACCGAAAAAACAACGCAGAATGCGAAAAGGGGCAATAATAAAATACGTACGCACACAATGATACATACATACATACATATTTACTTAAATGCTACTCGTACTAGAGATTTGTGCAAATATCTCTTGGATTTCACTCAAGCAATGACGATGACGACGGCGCCATGGCCAGAACCAAAGAACCAACCACAAAACCAGCCCCAATCCCCAGTCTACAGTCCCAGTCACATGCAATCGCAAGCTGCGCCGCTTTTCACGCTAATATTGGCAGCAAACAACAGTGGTAACTGCTTGAAAGGCAACCAACAGTTGTGCACGACTAACAGATGCCCTACAAGCAAGCTTGCAATTGTTAGTTAGCTCGAATGAAAATATAGAGAACATTTAACAATTTAAAAAAGAGGATTATTACACCAAAGATCCACTATATTTTTATTTGAATAAATAAAAAAGAACGATGTCAAAAAATTCTAATAAGAGTTTAAAAATAATATAGAACATCTGCTTACCAATTTTTAAAAAAAAAAGAAACTAGTTGCAAATTTTTAAGCTTAAGCAAACTTTTCAATAGATTTCTTAAGATTGTTGTTCTTTTAAATTTTTGATTTTGTGCATATAAATTAATCTACATTTATTATCATACTTAAAGGGTATTTTCTAATTTTAGTTTCATTGGTCAAATAATTTTTTTTTAATATGCCCCTATTCGCGTTAAGTACAGGGTATTTATGAAGTAAAGGAACTAGCTGCGCGCATTGCGAATTTTCACTTCAGGAAAGTTTTGATTCGATTTCAGCTCGAATGCCATTTGCATTTGTTTATTGAATTGCGAGGCATAAATAAATAGATTTTCATTTTCTAAGTTGAGAGCAAAATTCGAAGGCTGACGATGTTGCAGCTGCTGTTCAGAAGGAATCAATTAAAATGTCATTAGATCGTCTCGGCAGTTGAGAAATGAAAATTGCCAAATGCTGTGCGTAATTAAAAATAGTATTTGTCATTTGGCCAGTTTCGATTTCGTTGCGATAAGTGAATAAATGAATATACATACATACATATAGTATGAATGTATTTTAAGTTGAGCGTACTCGTATTATTGGCCCAATAAACTTTGCACCTCATCAAGTTTGGCAAATGGCCAAAATAAAAAAGCGTCGAATGTCGCCCAGTGCATTTGCCACTTTGTCCAATTATAACGCAATGTGAACTCCGACAAAATGAAGGCATTTATTATCCATTTGGATATAGATTGATAACAGCCGCTGTCAGCAACTGCAGGTGGGCATTCACTCAACTGTATCTCAGTTGAAATTGAACTGAAATCGACACCAAAGTGTAAGCAATGTTTATCAGCGTCATCAAGTGACCTTGCCATACGATTTCTATAGATTATCAACTGGTCAAGCATAACATAAAGTCAACTTATTATTAACTAACAATAACGTATACAATTAAAGCAAATGGGAAAGTTGATTTGAATTCAATTAAATGCCAACTATTCACATTCTTACGTGTGACTTGGATTATATATCTTCTCAGTTTTAAACTTAAAATTGTATCTAATATACTTAATTTTATAATTCTATTTTTTATTTTTATTTTTAATTTGAAATAATTTACTTCTGCTGACTAATTTTAGTCATCGTTAAAAATTTTTTTTACAAATAAACGTTGTTTCCGTTTTAAAATATTCAATTAAATTGCTTTATGAACTCACCTTAAATTGCAAAATTGCTGGTGGACAACATTTGTGGTAGTTAAAAAAGCAAACCAATTTTTTAGTTGGCAATGATTTGTTTCGTTTTAAAGTATTTTTCGATTGCTAAAAAGATACAAAAAAAGGTAATTAATTAATAACTCAAAATTTATTTTAAATACAGTAAATTTAAAATAAATATGCCACTTAACCAATTTAAAGAACAAGGGCCATATTGTTTATAGTAATTAAAATAGGAGAAAAATAAATGTATACATAATTCTTATTTATATTCTCAATAAAAAGATATATATTTTGGTAAACATTTAATGCATATCTTACGAAACGGGAATAAATGTTTAACAAAGAATAATTGGCTAAAAAGTATCTCTTCGTCTAATATTCTCATGACGTGCTTTTCAAGTTGCTTTTACCTGTTTGTCAGTTTCAGGTTTGTTAGTCAAGGTCTCATTTAAGTAGATATACGTCATCTTTTGCAATTTTTCATCCGCTATATATACATATAATTATTCAATGTGATTCACACTTTAAGTATAAACAAAAAAATTGTTCCTAGAAGATTCCGGCCACTGTTTTAGTGGGTGGCGGAAATTGTACGGCTGTTCAATTCGAATTGACATGGGAAGAGAAAAACGCTATTTATATAACCAACTGAACATTTGTTTCTACCAACAGTCCAACATTTTCCTAATGTCTCTAGATTTGACGGCCTGTCAACACCTCAAATTGAATGTGTTCGTGCTGTTTGATATCTGAATGTGATTGGCCTTCGTTTGACGCCAGAATTGGCATTGCACATTGACATCGTTGGAAATTACTCAACAATGCTGTTCAATCAAGAAGTCAACCCCCTCAACGCAGGAACAAACATAAAACAAACTTGCGCCTCACTCTTGAGATACAAATCTATTATGCCAATAAATCATGGCAACTAAAATGTTTTGTCAATAAATTTAAAGTTGCTGCAGAGACAGAGAATTGTATAGAGCTGCAATATCGCAAAAAAGGGTGATGACCTAAAAAAAAATATCAAATTCAAAAAAAATTAAGAAAATTTCAAATCTATTATTTTTGAATTATGCATTTTGAAAAATTATCTATTTTGATTTTTAATATTTTTTTAAATAAATAACCATTAACTCCTTTTCTTTATCTCAACAAAAAAGAAATTAAAATTTATTTATTTGATAAGAAAAAAAAAATAAAAATTTAAATATACATATTAAAATTTATTATTTAAAATAAAAGTTTCATTTAAGATTATATTTAAAAAATCATAAAAAATAATTTTATGTTATGTCTTAAATTCCAATTTCTGTTAAAAAAAATAATTTTTATAATATTTATTAAATCCTAGCCTTAACTAAAAAATCATATTTTACACTATTTCATAGAGTAAAATAGATCTCATCATTGACGGGCTATTTCAAATTGAGATTGTGAATCCGTTACACCTTTCTTTGGCCATTTGAAACACCTTAAAACGAACCTAGTTTAGGTCAAGCCAAGCCCAGAAGCTGTCGAAGCATAAAAACTTAATCATATTTACAGCAAGAGCAAGTGAACAGCTAAATGAATGAATAAGTGAATGAGTGAATGTGTGAGTAAATGAGTGAATTGCTTTACTGAGTCTACGCTCGGCTGGTTTGCATGATTTGCTTGTTTGGCGGCAAACGCGATACATTTTCATAACAAACTGAAAAACTTGGCTCAATTTAAAGGCCAAGTAAATTGTTGATGCTATAATAATAATAATAATAATACTGAATAATATTTTAGACAAGTGCATAAGCCTATGCTATTTTAGTCCAACTGAACTTTTGCAATGGGAAGTTTTCACATAAAATAACAAAAGGCAACGACAGACAGAGGTCATGGTCATTACTGTCAGCTTGGAAGACTTGTGGCTTTTAATTAATAATGCTTTTTGCGTAGATCTGTCTCTTTCACCTGGGAGAGGTGTGTCCAATTGGCTGAAAGGCTGCTCACGGACTTCAAAGCGGCCAACAACTGAAATATGACATGGAAAATGGCCATTTGCTGATGTAAGCCATTTGATAAAGCTGTGTGAAAGTGTTTGTAGCCAATTGACGCCTTCACTTGTCCAATTTTATGGCGATAAAAATGCGATTAATAATTAATGAAAAGGCTCACAAATATACACACACAGACAGTCAAAGAGTCACGTGAAAGGCATTGGAAAAGAAATCGAATTTTTAGGCCTCCAAAAGGCCTTCAAAAACTGAACTCTATGTAATGAGCGGCTACAAAATGAGCGATAATCAATTTTTGCGGTTTCTTTTTATAATATAAAAAGAAAAATAGAAATAGAAAAAAGGAAAGGAAACTCTAAACAAGTCATCGTAGTCATAAGTTGCCTTCGAGCTAATCCAATTTGTTTTGCTGATATTTTTATTAGAACTTTGATATTAATTACAAATAAGCAAACAAACTTTTTCACTGTTTGCCTTTTATTATTTTCAAAACTGATCAAATTTCACATGCACATAAGAAATGCTTTTAATGAAACCTCTCAATTGTCAAGTGTTTCCTTCAAGTGTTCGAGCAGTTGGGGCTGGAGAAGTTAGAGAAGCACCAGCAGAAACTACCAGCAAGGTATTTGGCTTTTAAAAATAATTTTACGACTTAATTAAAAACATATACTTGAAATTTTCACGCTTTAATGTTTATTAATTTAATATAATAATTTAATATACAAATATAATTATATGGACATACAAATTGTAAATTACACGTATGTCAGAATCAAACCTGAATTTCAGCCTTTTAGAAAGAAAAAAAACAGCCACAGTTTGCGTAAAATTTATAAATTATCTTATCAACAGCAAACGCAAGATTTCAGTTCAAAAAAATATATAAACTAAAATATCGCGTTGAGTTGTGGTGTCCTCGCCACTGTTGCCTTGAGTGTGGCAAGTGTCATGTGGCAAGTGTTAGGACAGCTACTTTGCCACAACAACAAAAACAACTTCGGCAGAGTTCAAGCAACGACCGCGTCGTCGTTTAAATGCAAAATAAAAAGAAGCGTGAGATACGATGAATGTGCGAGTATGAAGTACACATTTTATTTTTTACTTAGTTATTGTTATCAGACGTGACGATGAGTTGCTGTTGTTGTTGGCCTGAGCAACACAGCATGCATAATGCAGTTGCTTGTCATCTAGTTGCCACACTTTTTTCTCCTTCTTCTGCTTCATCTCTTTTTTGCTGTTGCTGCACAAGTTCATCAACCGAAGCATCGTCTGGGCAATTAACAAGAAATTATGACTACATACATACATATATAAATATCTATCTGTATATGTTGATAATCTCTGCTATTGTTGTCTACAAATCTCAAGCATGATCAGCTGAGAGCTTTAGTTAACTCTTCAAGATTGGCTTGCAATTCTCAAGTGGTTAAAGCTTGTATGTGAATTATGTTATTGAATAAATTAAAGCTTATACAATGATCAACAAGAATTTTGTTATTGATAGTTTTTAAGTCTTGACAAACTTTTTAGAATTCCTTATTTAACAAAATAATCAAAACATCTCTTGAACAACCGGGATTTTATCTATTTACTTATATGATGACCTCATGATGTCATATTGTGCACAGGAAATTGCTGCAGTTTTTGACCCTTTTGTCTTTGACTTTGCTGCACTTCTGCCAAAAAATACAAAAATTGCCATCTTCTCCTCACTTTCGACTTCTTTCTTTGTGACGAGATGCGAAATTTGTATCGTGTATCTTGTAATTGTTTCTGCTGTGCACATTTGACTGCAGTTTACTCAACACGTACTCATGGTTCTCCTTCTGTTTTTATCTTTTAGCTTTTGCCTTGAGTTACATGCATACATATATGTATATTTTTTGTTGTTGCCCTGGATTCACATTCGTCGCGCTTTTTCTGCTTTTGCTCCTGCTTCTTCTTCTGATGTTTTACGCTAATGGCAGCTTGTGAATGACATTTATGTTTATGGTCTAGTTTCTTTCTTGTACACCTCACGGAAAGCGGGAAAGATTCATGTCCAATAAGGCAACACATACATACATACATGCGTATGTGGAAATGGCATTTCATATTGTGTTCTTTTGAAGGCTAAGAGAGCGTCAAATACAATGCAATTGTAACTCATGGCAGATAAATATAAAAACATAAAATCTAACTATCATTATGGCATTGAACAATACAAGTCAGACGAGATTGATGGACATAGAGATGCCCTTTATAACTCATGTATATAAGTCAAAAAGTGTAAAGCTTACAGTGGGTAGATCAAAAGTCTGATTCACTTCCAACTTTCGTAAATTTGTCAAAACTGGACCGATTTTCAAGCGGAATGTCATTTTAATCATGATTTGGCCTCTTAATTCATTTTGCATTCAAATTATGTGTATTTAAAAAATTTAATATTTTCGATATCGATGGTAATGGTCCCCCCCTTTGAATTTTCAATCGCAAGTTTTTACTTTTAATCATCTTCTTATATCGTAATAAGTATAAATTAACACTTTAAACTTGATTTTGACACCTTTTAGTTTTTTGTACGAATGGAAAATTGTTCCTCTTTGGAACTGTGTACTTAGTACTCATCCCGATCGAAACATAATACTTTTAGGAAAAATTAAACAACTTTCAGAGACAACAAACTATATAATAAAATAGCATAAAAATATTAAATTAATGTTAACGAATTATTTGTTGATAACTTACCTTTTAATAAAATTTGAATTTGAAGCTGGTTGAACTATTGCAACTGCTGGCGTTTTGATAGAAAAACAGAGAATGTTACACGTTTATAAAGCGTATTAAATTTAACAATAATAACAACATCAACGGATAAATAAATTTAATGAAGTTTTTGCGTAGAAAAGTAAAAACCGGTTGCAGTTTTGTTTACATCAAACAACGGTATGGAGGAGGAATAGTTAAAGGGATTGAGGAGAAGAAGTTGGTGAATGGAAATCAATAAAACAAACACAAGAGAGCAGACAACGAATAAACGGAATATGCCGAGAGGAGAGCAGACAGAAGTGACAGGCAACAGACACCGAAACCGTACACACACACACACACACACACACACACGCACACACATGGAAATGGAAAGCAGGCGCTTTTGGTTTTGGGGCGGCAATGAATTTTTTTTTCTTTTTGGTTATTTTTGTTGGTTGCTTTATGCGCACAGCCGGCTATGATGAAGACGGTGGGGGAAAACAGGAGGAGAGCGCACACGACGACGGCGTTTTTCGGTTAATTTAACAAATAGGCAAATATGTGAGATTGTGCAGGTATGTGTGTGAGCAGGATGCGCGTGCAAAGGCAGAAACGCCGACAGCTGAGCGGCAGCACAGTGAGTTCGAAATGAATCATCTGGTTTGCGCCTTGCGATGAAAGATATGAAAAGATAAAAAAAATGCTGCAGACACACACACACACGCAAGCTCACACCCACGATTGTAAATATATATATGTTTGTATATGTTCATATGCGTTATTTTGAATTCCAGACACGCGGTTGAATAGTAAAATATTTATATTCTTTATGCAGGCAGCATCGGTAGCTCATTTCACGGCGGCGACAAATTCTGCTTTGCGGGCGACAGCAGCACGCGTTGGTCGTTTCTTTTTCGTTTGTTGCTTGCTTTTGGGTTTTGGTTTTAATTTTGCTTTTGCTTTGGTTTGTTGGTCAGCAGCCAGGCGGCTGTCGCGACACGAAAGTATTTCGTTTCACTGTTCTTACACAGGCACACACACACACAAATACACATGCATGTGTATATAGACAGCGCCGTGCACTTTTAGCATTCAAATTAAATTATATAACAGCATGTGCATTTTATTTAGATCTCTCATTACATATATCACTTCAGATATGCTTCACTTACACTTGTTTTGGTTCTAAAAACTGTCGTTTGAATCGCGTCCACCGTGTTCAATGGTTTTTTTTCGACTGCACTAGTGTTGAGTGCAGTGTGACCAAGAGCAGCAAGCACCAAAATGCTCTAAACATAGGCGAAAAATACCTATTGGTGTAGCAAAAATACCACAGACATATTAACGGTCAAAGCTTAAATAGTTTAACAGTAACAAGCTTACAATCTTAAATTTAAAAACTGCGCCGCTTTATTTATAATTTCTATGAACAACAATTAAGTTTGCGTCAAAAATTATTCTCAAAAATATGTTATGGTGCTGTTAACACCATTAGAGAGATCATTTGGTTAGCAATGTTAATAACAGCTGATGCATAACATAAAATTATCGAGCCTGAACTAAATTAGGTTTATAAGTCTGGCAATGCTTGAACGGCAACTTTTTTCTACCGGGTGGCAACGTCTTTCAAAAAGCGTTCTCAACAAAAAAAAATAATTTCCAGAATGGTAAAATTGTATTTAATTAAGAAATTAATAAGTAATTGAATTGAAAATGTTTTGTAGTTCTCATTGCTGCACAAAGAGGAGAACGCACACGACAATGCGCTGTGGGCATGCGCCTGGGGACGCGACCCAGAACCGGCAAAATTGGATGATGATGACAATGAAAACACGCCACCAAATGAAGAAAATCCATTTGATTTTGACAAAAAGGAGCCGAAACCCAATGATTTCATTGTGACCGGTGGACTGGATGATCTCGTCAAGGTGTGGGATTTACGTGAGGATAACACACTGAAGCTGCGGCATCAATTAAAGGGTCATGCACTTGGCGTTGTTTCCGTTGCCGTCAGCTCCGATGGCCAAAGTAAGTGGAAAGACAACAATAACAAGAATTAACTACAATTATTTGTTTTGCAGCCATTGCCAGCAGTTCGCTGGACTCGAGCATGTGTCTCTGGAATGCCAAGACGGGCGAGAAGAAACACAAGTTGACATTTGGTCCAGTGGATCTCTGGACAGTTGGTTTCTCACCATGCAACAAGTATGTGATTTCCGGTCTTAATGATGGCAAGATCTCCATGTACAGTGTGGAAACTGGCAAAGCCGAGCAGGTGCTGGATGCACAGAATGGCAAATATACGCTTAGCATTGCATATGTGAGTAAACAAGAGTGATGAAGTACTAGATACACTAATTCAGTTCAGGTCAAACTGTTGCATACCCTATAATACATTAAATATATGTCTATAAATTTTAGAGTCCCGATGGCAAGTACATTGCCAATGGCGCCATTGATGGCATCATTACCATCTTCGATGTGGCGGCTGGCAAAGTGGCGCAGACGCTTGAGGGTCATGCAATGCCAGTGCGCAGTCTTTGCTTCTCACCCAACTCACAAATGCTGCTCACCGGCTCTGACGATGGCCACATGAAACTTTACGATGTGTAAGTTGATTCGATTAACATCTACCCGGCACATTTGCTGATATGAATAACTATTTTCCTTAGTGCACATTCCGATGTGGTGGGCACACTGTCCGGCCACGCCTCCTGGGTGCTGTGCGTTTCCTTCTCTGAGGATGGCAAACACTTTGCCAGCTCTTCGAGCGATCGCAGTGTTAAAGTCTGGGACACCGCGGAACGCAAGTGTCTTAACACATTTAATGAGCACACGGATCAGGTCTGGGGCGTTAAGTACAGTCCAGGAAATGATAAAGTGATATCAGCGTCGGAAGACAAATCCCTCAACATTTACTACTGTCCACCCAATGCCATTGTGTGATTCATTATGAAAAGTCAAATAAAACATAGGTGTAAATTAACAACAATTATTTAACTATGCAGAAGGCTCACGATTACATTGTAATTTGCTAACTATCTATGATTTACTACTATTATTTTCATCGGAACTTGGCTTCTCCCGGAGCATCTTCTGCTTAGCCTGCGTCAGCAATGTGTCCTTGTACTTCTGATCCGGTATATAGACACTAAACGTCTTGAAATATTTCAATATGTTTTCTGTAAGTAAATGGAGGAAATTCAAATGAATTGACAATGATAAGCTTAGATTTTCTCTTTTTCTTAAACATATTTTTGAATAATTAAAAATGTACATTTGCTGGGACTTATTAGCCAATAAATGTACATTTTTAATAATGAAAATATTTATGTCAAATGGAGAAAAATGTACCAAAGATGGGGGAACTAATCTTACCAACATGCGGTTCCTTTAGTTTGTACTCATCAGCTATTTTCTTAGACGGCCAAGTTTCCGGATCAAGCTGATGATCATTGATGAACTGCAGCGCCTGACGCAGAGTGCATCTTCCATGAGTTACACGAGCTGGCTCCAAATATCCGTACTCAAAGTCATCGGGCGCATTGCGTTTTAATGGAAGTGGTCGTTTTATATTCTCGGCAGCTGTTGCCGCTTGTCTTTCCAGCACACGTTGTATCTAATTGTAAATAATAAACTTATATTAGTAATCTTCAGCAGGCACACCTTATGTTTAACCCACAAATTGATCCTGCGATGTTACATAAACATCTTTTAGTCGTGTGTCCAAGCCGGCGTCCTTTGTGTTCAGCTTGTCCACGAACTTGGGATCCACTGCAAACGAGATTAGAGAGTATGAGCAGAGGAAATTATTAATTAGAGACAAGATTTCTTACATTCTAGAGTGCGTTCCATGTCCCGCAAATTGGATTCATATTTTGGTGCCGGCATCGGTTTCTCTTGTTCCAACACACGATGTGCTCGATTCTCCGCATTAAAGCGATTGGCTCTGCGAGCCACCATGGACATGGCCTTGCCCATAACGATATCTTTTCGATTTTAATTGACAATTCAATTAAATTACTTGTTTTTCTTCGCAAAACTAAAGTAGTACCACAAACGATTGCATTTGTAAACATAACCAACAAAAAAGTGCTGTAAAACGACAGTTGTTGAAACAGCTGGAAAACTATCGATGATAGCGCTAGTTGAGATTTTCTATAGTTTTAAGAAAAATATTTTAAACAGTTTCATTTCATCAACAATTTCAATTGCGGAAAAATTTCTAAGCCTAATAACTAAAAATCAGAGCGAAAAGCAAAGAATGAAGAATGGCGGGATAATGTCGTCGATAGTAGGACACAGATCAAAATATATTGATAGCGATATCTCTGGGAGTTGCAGTGTTGCACAAAACATTACAAACTAAATGCTGTAAACAAAACAAACCGTTGCAACTGGTGGATTTTATACAAAACCTTATTAGTTAAAGTAAAAAAGTAATCAAAATGATAACACTGCGTTGCAGTCTAAGGCTCTGCAATGGCAGACGCATTCAAAACGTGACCAAATGTTATCAGAGTACCAAGGCGAAGCGTGCAGAGCATGCCGAGAGAATGTCCCGTTACGGCATGGAATTTCCAGAGAAACTTCTGACCAAGAAACTAAAGAGCGCCGCCAACATGTACATTGCCGATGCAGGAATAGCACAACAGATTAACAATTACCTAGAGCCGCATTTGAAGGAGTCCAAGTGTGACACAGTGCTGGAGCTGAATCCCGGGCCGGGTCACCTCACACGACATTTGCTGGATCGGGAGTCGCAGTTTCGCAAGCTCATTTTGATAGAATCCACAGAGCATTTTATGCCGCGTCTACAGGAGATGCATTCACTGTATCCGGATCGTGTTAAGGTGCATCATGGCGACCTTGTTGGCCTGCATAAGCTGGCCTTTATGGATAAGATAGATAATGGCATGCGTGTGGCAGACTTGCTCTGCGATGTGCCACAAAAGGCGTTTAATGAAGGTGAGAATGCTTTTCTTATTAAAACTTATATCTATTAATACTTATTGTAATTATTTTTAGATATAAATATGCTGGTGCTTGGCGCTGTGGGTTCCTATCCCTTTTTCAAGCACTTGATCAATTCTTTGATCTTCCAGTCGAGTCTCTACAATTTGGGACGCTGCGAAATGATGCTGGCAATGCCGCCACCCATTTACATTGTGCGTAATACCACTTGGATTCATTATCACATTCAAATTCATTATCATTATGTATTTACAGCACTTGACCTGCTCCAATGACATTGGTTATCTGATCTATCGCTCCACCTCCGTGCTGTTTCAAATACTCTTTGAGCATCGTTTTATAGCCAAGGTGCCGCGAGAGCTCTTCCTGCCCCAACAATCCAACTTTAATCTAAGCAAAAGCAGCAAATTGCTCAAAATCAAGTCCATCAATCCAGAATACTTGTATTTAGTTAAATTTAAGCCGCGTCGCAATCTCCATGAATTATGTCCAATTCAGGATCTGCCCGCCTTGTGGTTCTTTATAAAGCAAAACTTTGTGAGTCGCCGCAATCGCATAATACCCAATTTAGAGTAAGTAATTGTTGTTAATCATCTGGTCATACTTTAATTTATTAAATTCCATTTATAGAAAGTGGATTCCTGGCTGTGGACCACGACTTATAATCAATCAAAATGCCTCCGAACCAGTTACGCCCATCTATGCAAATGAATCCGTTGAGCACTTGCCACAATACTCAATGCAGAGCAGCACGATGAGCACACGAAATTACTTTCCCGGTATCAATATTTACACTCAGTTTGGCGATCTGACACCTAGTCAAATGTTGACGTTATTTACACAATTCCGTCGGTGGCCAGAATATGGGGAAAGTTCATTTCTGGCCTCGTTGGAGAACACGTTGCTTAAGCTGGAATCTGTGACCGACGAACAGGTCTTGGATGAGAGTGTTAATCTGGCGGAGGAGGATGATATAAGCAGTGAGAACGTGGATGAATTGCTGGAGGCAAACGAAGAAGCTGCTCCAAAGCCCGCCAAGAGTCGCAAGAAAACCAAACAGACTGTTTAAATTCGAGCTCAGCTCCTACGACTTGTACAAAGATGTATAATTAGTTGTTATTGTTAACCATAAAATCGTGTTGAATTTAAATGAATTGACACACACATGTACATATATATTTGTTTATGCTACAGGAGTGCAGCGTCCTTGAGCGGAGAGGCGACTGCCACGCAGACATTTCTCAGCCAGCTCAATGTGATAGTCTGGTGGAGCAACTACCTCTGTGGGATCCTGAATGGAAACGCGCGTCTCCAGTTGCATTGATAGCTGAACACAGTCCACCATGAGGGTCTTGGGATTGACGCCCAGCACATAGGTGTATTCCTTGAGAGGACAGGGATTGTTGCTGCTATTGTTGTTGCCAAACTCATAGCATTTGTCGCGTATCATGAATTGGCCATCCTGATGGCACGCATTGGCCACACACTCGGGTATGACCTTCTCCTTGTAGAGCACGAGTATTTCTCCCGCCTTGCAGGGACCTTGTCTATAAGCTGGATAACAGGCATCAGTTTCCGGATAATACAACGCAGCTGGTTATACAAAATAAATGATTATAATAGTTATGAATATTTTTATAATTATGTCATCGCTTTGAATGCTGCTTACCTGGCGCGCAGTCGCATATCCAGTCATTGGGCTGATCTCCCGGATAGAGCAGTTGATAGCGGGCGCAGCGAGCGGGAACATAAAGCGGCTTACGGCCCTGCAGAGAAGAGAGAAAGAGAGAGCGAGTGAGAAAGTGTGTGTGTATGTGTGTGATAGTAAATTCAAGGTTATTGTTATTGGTTGCTTAAGCTGCGTTTTTCGGCCTTAACAATTGTTATCAACTTGAGGTCGTCTCATTTACTTTACCTCCAGATTCATTTTCTTCTTATCAATGTCGGCTTCCTCCACATAGGCAACTTGTGCGATCACCACACCAAAGATAACAATAAACAACGCAGAAAACATTAAGAAACGCAACTGAAACATTTTTACTTGCTTAAATTTCTTTACTACGATGATAAATTTTATGCAAAAATAACTAACAAAAGTAACTCTCTTTTATAAGACAAAACAAGCTTGTTATTTATTCAACGACCAGTCGCCAACGCGTATTGCTTTCAACTGAGATAGCCGTGGAGCTCAGAGCAGCATCTTTAAGCTTCGCATTGGCGCTCTCTGGTAATGTAACTGTTGCTTTTGCGTTGTTGTTGTTATCTTTCTCAGTTCGAATCACTTCGTTGCCACCCAGTAAGAATTCCCGATCTGGCGTACCATTTTAGGTAAATTGTCCAAAGCAAGGGAAAATAGAAAAATTTCTCTTGGTTTGAATTTTTCTTAATTTCGAAGCTGCATAGCTGAATTTGCGATGCAACAAAAAATATTTACACTTGAGCCGTGATTGAGACGGCACAGCAGATATACAACTGCAGTAGGCTGCCCACCCGTTTTTTAATATTTAGTGTAAATGGCCAATAAATGTTAAAGCGCTGTTAGGGCTGTCAGCCTACTTTATAGAAACTACGCAGCAGTTAAATATTTTAATATAAATCTTTATTATCCATCAAATTAGTGCTTGTCTGCTTAAATAAATTTTAAATAACTTCTAAAATTAAATCAAATTATGCTGGTAGTGTAGTAAATATTATTTTTGGAGAAGTCGGTGCACTTGACAACTCTGTCACCAAACCTTCAGCTGTGTTTTTTTTGTATACAATAAATAACACAGAAAACAGCAGAAAAGTCAAGCAGGAAACGTTTTTAAATATATATTAGACAAAAGTAAAACGAACTCGGCTGAAAATGGATGACGAGGAGACAGCAGGTAGATCTAGTGAACTGTTTAACTATTATAGAATGTTGAAATATGCTAAAATACATGAACAGAAATCGAGGAGACAACCTCGAACGAAGCGACAGCAGCTGCAGCTGCAACTGACATGCAAGTGGAGGCAGAGGCAGAGGTGGAGGCGGAGACGCAGGCAGAGACGGGAGCAGGGCCACAGGAGGAGCGACAATTTGTGCAAATAGCCGCTGTGGCAAGAGCCCATGAAAATAATCGGACAAGACTGGAGAATATGCTCGAAGAGGTGGACAGCATGTTTGAGGAGGTAAGCGAACTGATGGGCGATGTCTCTGATCTAATGCGGCGTGCCAATGAGCTAAGGGAGGAGACATTACCAGCACTGGACCCAGTTCCTGTTGTTGTCCCTGTACCAGCTGCTTTCGAGACATCCGATAATCCAACACCGCCGCCTGCTGTGGCTGAAGAGCAACAGGAGGCGGAGCAGCCGCCTGTGCCCAATGACAGTCCGAGTGATGCGAGCATCAGTTCCAGGCACAGCGGCAGTGACATGTCACTGGACAGTCCAGGTAGTGAAGGTATGTTCAACGTGAATCAAAGTTTATCTTCGGCACCCCGAAGACTTTATACCCTTGTAGATTCCTGCATTAAAATTTTGGTAGTGATATAGTGTTCCGATTTTAATGAAATTTGGTCAGGATGTATAAGACCATACTATAAGAAAAATGTATAATATTATATGATTTAGTGATATTCGATTCGACCGCATCAAACATATATACATTATAGCTTCTGTAGCGTCTTCTTTAACGTGTTACAATTTTGTCTGCAAGGGTATACAGATCATTCGAATCCATTGGAATCAAGTTCTCATGATCACTATAATCATTATTTTAGATGACTCGGACATGGAGGCCGTGCCACGCTGGATGATACCGGCCAATCGTGTACGTTCCGCGGTTGATATGCTGGTTTCTCAGGCACGCAGTCAGGACGGTGGCATTGCAACTCTGCTGCGGCGCGAGAACTTCTTGCAGCGTGTGCGTAGCATGGTCTTTAGCCAGGATCGCTTTCGCAGCAGAGTCCGAAATGCGGCTAATGCTGCTGCCGAGGACACACCGGAATTGCCGCCACCACCGATGGACGCTGATATCGATGAGGATGTGCGTTTTGATACAAATTTGCCAGCGGAGCATTCATATTTTGGCACAAATCTAAATCGTGTGCCTGGCGTGGATTATCTGGAAGTTGGCAGTACACATCGCATGCTTATATTTATGCATCAGCACATACTGTTCCCTGGCGAGGTGTTGCCGTTTATGATCGATGGTAGTATAATTGATGAAGAGGTGCACGGCAGTGGACACGATGGCCTCATTTTCGGCGTTGGCTTTCCCCTGATGCAGCCACCCGATGATAATCCACACAAACTTTACGGGGTAACCTGTCAGATCTATGAAAAGGGCGAAAGTGGACGACAGCTTGTTTTCTACAAATCCCGCGCATTGCAACGCATTGTCATCAATTGCGAAAATATCCAAGGGTGAGTGCAATTGTTGTTAAGAATGAGCCGTAACTGTTTTAAACTGGGAAATCCTTTCAGTCCGCCACAATATATTGCACGCAATCCGAGCATGAAATGCTACAGCAACGTGAAGATATTACCAGAGTACTTTCTGCCCGAACCGCTCAAATGCATTGACATGGGCTCCATAAATCGTTTTCGTGATATTCCCTCCATGCAGGATAAATTTCAACGCTATCAATTGACCACAACACCTTGGCCATTGGAAGCCTGCATGGAATATTCATTTGAGGATATTGTGGAGAAGGCGAGAAAGAAGCTAGAAATACATAAAATCGATACGATGCCAAAATGTCCCATACAGTTGTCATTTTGGCTCGTTCGCAATTTGCATCTTACAGAGAAAATGATGCGTTTGACGTTTCTCACGGATTCGGTGAATACAAGACTGCAGCTCATTGGCACCACATTGAAGCAGGAGTCGCTGTTCTACTGTCGCTACTGCAACAGCAGTCTCGCCTCCTGTTCCGATCTCTTTGCCATGTCCAAGCATGGCGTGCAAACGCAATACTGCAATTCAGGTGAGACTAAAGATGATCTTAAACTTATGTTAAATATAATATAATATTTTCTTTTCTTCAGCTGGCTATATACATGAAACCAATACGGTTTATCGTGTCATTTCACATGCTATTGGTTATAGCGGTGAGCCATCCACAGAGTTCAGTTGGTTTCCCGGCTATCAGTGGCACATTATAATCTGTAAATTTTGCGCACAGCATGTGGGCTGGGAATTCAAGGCAGTCGAACCGAATCTATCGCCCAAGGTATTCTTTGGCCTGGCTGGCTCCAGTGTCCGCATCGGGAAAACCAGTGAGCGCACTCCAACAAATGGCAGCACTTTTGTGGTACGCAACCTTCTACGTCTTGTCTCCAGAGAACTTGAATGAGGTTGGCAACTGGTGAAACGCATTGGCGGTCTCTGTTGTTGTCGTCGTCGTCGACAGTCATCATTGGAGCTGCATAATCTCTAGCTAGCGTAGACCATTCAAATTCGTTTCACTATTTCGCTTAGTATATTTATAATTCCCTCAATTTTTTTTGTATAATTCGTTAAATAGTTGGACTTTGTGTGTGCAAACCTTAAGATTGATTTACCAAGTTTTAATAAAATTTATCCATATTTAAGATAACAAAGGAACTTTTGTTTTATTTTGTAATATAACAAATGTTCTCTTTTTTTGCTGATTTCTATTATAAACTACAAATCTTATGTAAATTTAATTGTTTTAACAAATTTGGTTACGTTTTTAGTAAAGAAAAAAAATTTGTAAAAATAGGGATAAATGTACATAAGTTTTTTAGTAGAAAGAGAATAATAATTTTAAGTCTTAGGTGTTCAGCAGTGCCGCAAATGAGGTGGATAATTTCTGTAAAGATAAAAAAGAGTTTTAGCGAGCTGCTTGGAATTGTATTTATGAACTATGTTTATATTTACCGCCTTGCAGAATGGACATAGGCCAAAGGACACTTCCAGAAATGTTTTCCCATCGATTAGCGTGTCAAACCATTCCTTTAAACAGGCGGCATGGCATTTTAACACACAACGTGGGTTATCACACGACACAAGAGGCACCTCGCCAGTGTCCAAGCGATAAACATAGCAAATATTACAATGCTTCTCCTCCTCATTCTTCTCCAGCAGCTGGTCGAGTTCAGCGCCTGCTGGCATTGGAAAATAGCACAAGTCGAAAATGCGCAAGAGATTCTTATGCATATCCAGTTCGGTATCCCAGCTGCTGAGTCCATCGCTTAGCACATGTCGCAATTGAGCCACCTCCTCGGTGGGTCCAATGATCTGCACAGCCATGGAACCGTAGCTGGCAAAGGGATCGGCAATGGTGACTTTCAGATAGACACGCTCCTTGAGGGGAAATACGCGACTGTTGTGCTTGGTGGTAATTGGAGATGGCTGCAGCACATCGCACAGCTCATCTATATCCGCAAAGCTGTCGTAGAAGGGACGCAGTTCATCTAGCAGCTTAAGATACAGATTTAGGACATCTGTGAGGGAACGTGCGCCGTCGGCCAACATACCCGCCAGGGATATACAGTCGGGCAGACTGTATTCCAACAGTCGCAAGGACGGCAGTTCCAGTTCCAGATAATGCGATTCATATTCGGAAAAGTTACTGAAACGTATGCGGGAACAGCACTCATCCAATTGCAGACGATACTCCTGAGGTTTGTTTAGTTCCAATATCTCAGCATAAATGTTATTCTTCTCTCGTAACGAGCTGGTTTCAATTGAAACTGTTGTTGGCAGCAGCTGCACCAGGTGTGTTAGCAAATCCTCTAGCTGCCAGTCTTCTTTGATCTGCAGGTTACCACTATTATAACATTTATATTCCAAATGTTGTTGCACATACAATTTAAAACCGCTCAGCGCTGGAAAATGCGGTAAATAAAGTTTCAGTCGTATCCACTTTTTATTCATGTAGATTACTCCTCTGATAACATAAGCACTATTCTTAATCTGCTCCATTTGTAAGCCTGGAAACTTAGCTATAAATGAATTTGTATTAACGCTTTGCATTTTTAAAATAATTTTATCGCGAAAAATGTGTTTACATTTTTTGTTTGAAGTGTGGTCAAGTATGAAAAGTGTGACCAGCCTAGCTAAATATATCGAGCGCTATATATCGAGAAAGCCGATAGCAAAGTTAAATTTTTTGGACGGCGCACAATTCAAATGTAAATTTGATGAAAATTAAAAAATTCGAAATTGGGTAAAATAATGGTAATCATTTCAATTAGGTTTTGTTGTATCGCAAAATCGACAAAACTGTAAAAAAAATTCAGCAAGAATTAAAAAACTGCAAAACTTAGCAAAATTAAAAAAGTTATTTTTTCCATCTTACTATTTTTGGGAAATTTTTGATGGGTGGCAGCCCGTTGTTTTAGAATGGTGCGCAAAACCGTTAGTTTTTAATTTGAAAATCAAATGACCGAGATATTACAAAAAAAACTTATCCCCTACCATTCGAAAGGGTGCGTACTGTCCATCAAAGCACTCAAAGCACATCAAAGCCCTGCGCCATCGTGGAAACAATTTCTATAACCACTTTAAAGTATAGTAAATTGTATTGTATTATGTATAACTATACACAAAATATGGATTATATACATATATCGACCAAGCATTTGATCAGCTGTGCCGGCTGTGTTTATTTAACACTTTAAAAATAATCTCAACAATTGTCTACCCGCTTAGTAATCGTTGCGTATATTAGCTAAATTACTTATCACTCAAATTTTACGTTATTTACTGATTTTGACATAGCGGATCGTACACCTGCAGACTACTATGTATTTTCAATATTATTGTTTTTCCTTTTTGTTGTCACACCTGCACATTTTAACTGTCGATAGGCCATCCGTTACGCGTTTGATAAACCCCACGGCTCTGTCATCATCACTGTGAAAATTTTGCTATTTAATGTTCCCTCATTTCTACAACAGTTTCATTCACGGTATTACACTGCTGGCGATATTGTGCTTCCGTTCAGTAAAAGAGAACATTTTTAAAATTTAAAGAGCAATGTTTCGCTTTGTTTTGCTAACTCTTGCGTGCCTGTGTGTTGTTGGAAACGCCACAAATGTCAAGGAATGTAAGTAAAATTTTAATTTTAATTTATATTATATTTTGTAAATTCGAAATTAATTTTTTTTTTATTTAATTAGCTTATTCAAATTTTTTAAACCATATTGAAAAACAAACACTTAAAATATTAATTTCTGAGAATTCTTTTACATTCAAAACTTTATAAACAAAATTAAGAATTTCCATAAGAATCTTATTTTTTCTCAAATTTATATATATAAATCATTATTTTTGCGGCTATTGCTTCACTTAGCTATTATTTAATTTTTTACCAATGGTGGCTACAAAGGTCGCTAATCAGTACCTTAAATAAATCATATTAAATAAGAATCACTACGGAAGCTCCAAAAATCCCCAATTATATACGAATATAATTTAATACACAAACGCATAAGTATATAAAAATACATAAGCGTGAAATAATAATCAAAATAGCCCAACACTCAACTGATAGGGCTTATCAAAATGCGCTACCTAATCAAGGAATAGAAAACTATTCAAAATTGTTGCATACTTTGAAGAGTTGAATTTAAAGCTTTTCCAATTTTCAGGTAAAGGCAAACCGTTTCCACTGAAGGTTTCTGTTCGTGATTGTGAGGAACCACCGTGTGTCGTCTATAAAGGTCAAAATGCTGTCATGGATATTCAGTTTGTGGGCGGTAAGTGACCTATGATTTGAGCTACAACTAACTGAAAAGCAATTAAACGTGATATTGTATTTTTCATTGACAGACAGAAACAATCTTTCGAATATGACGACCAAAACCACTGCCAAAGTTTTTGGAATGAACCTGCCCTATGAATTACCCGAGGAGGTGTCAAATGTGTGCGACAATCTGTTGTATGGTGCAATGTGCCCTATTGATAAGGACGAGGATGTCACATACAGGTTCAATTTCTTTGTTGATCCCGTGTTTCCCGAAATCACTGCCGATGTTACGGTTTCACTGAACGATGCTCAAGATAACACGATCAGCTGTTTCGTATGCAGCTGTAAAATCCGCAAGGGACCCACGTCACTACTCTTGGAAACGGCCGACCAAGTGAACGATCACGTCGAAATCGAGGCATAATATAGGTTCACAGATCTACCCGACACGACACTTGTTAGCTGACTGAATCAAGTGATTGCACGGCTGTCGTATTGTTGACTAATAAACTTTCAATTCCAAAGAAGATAACTTAATTTTTTGTTTACTTGACTCTACGTCATCATATTATTGATTCGTTCCAGTGTACCGCCTAATCAAATTATTCATAATCGATCGCGATTAGATTTAAGTCGGTGACGTTGCGATTTGCACCTAAATTCAAAATTTATAATGATTGCCTGGGTAGCCTAAATGCTTATAAAAATCCATGATGATAATCATTTATTGACCGGCAGCAGGTTGTATGAATTGACCATATGGTCAACAATTTTCGATTGTTGTTGATATGGCCACGATTTCTAAGTGCAAACCGACACTCGAAGAAATTAATCATATCTTATTTCAGTTCAATCTTCAGGTTAGAAAAATAATACTAATAAAGTTATTAAACTACTTTAAAGTGTTCATAATTGGGAGTTGAAATTTAAATTGAAATTTTATTATTTTGAAGAATATACAATTGTCTGTTTCACTTATTTTTAATGTATTTAAATCTTTAATAATATGTTTTTAAATTTCCATCTCGTCTAGTTTAAGCCCTAATTTTTCTAAATTACTCCGTAATGTTATATTAGCGTTATTTGTATATATTTATATAAATATCAAACAAAAATTCATATCGATAATTATTATATTACCTGCTGAAGATTTGTACAAATTTTAATGCGCTAGTGCCTTACAACTTTAGAGATACTTTCTGAAATGAATATAACTGGTTGACTCATGAGGTTTTTTTTATATACCAATTAAATTTATCACATTTCTATCATTCATTGATCTTGCAAAAAAAAAACCTCAGTAGAAAATTAAAAATTATATGTATTATATCCGGAATGCCTTGATATCTTTCAGTGTACTCGTACGATGATTCTCATTCTCAACAATGCATATACTATGATAAGTTCTTCAGTCAGTTCAGTTGGCTCGGTACATTTCCCATCGGCCTTCACGAGGGTGAGGTATGAGGAGCGTCTCGAGTAATGTGCGAACAGGTGTGCTAGGACCATATAGAAGCACTTGAACCTTATCAATATAAAGCTTATTACGTTTAGATTTATCATCTCAATTAACTTGGAACTACCGCGTGTGGGGATCGCCAAATTTTTATGATCGTTTGTACTTAAAATTAAATCTTAGGTGATTACTTTTATAACCTATATTGATGAGTTGTGTAAATTAATGAATATTTATAGATTTTATTGACTTTTAATTAGTAATTATTTTTTTTAAATTATATATTTTGAATAAAGTATCACAGTATAATATATCTTGTAATAAATGAGTATAGCTTAATAGGTTATTATTCTATTTAGTTGAGATAGTTCAACTCATAGACTTTTTCGGCGCCAGAGCCTTTCTTGACTTTAATATCACATATGAAACAGGTGGCTATATCTCGATCCTGATCAACCAGATATATTTCAATTTTGACACCAATCTCGGGATATTCGCCGACGGGAAAATTAAAAAAATAGGTAACATCCTCCGTGGGATACAAGGGACAGTAGGCGCCGTACATGAGATTTGGACAGACAGCGGCAACATCGGCAGGCAGTTCGTATGGAATCGTTATAAATCCCAATGTTGTGGCCCAAACTTTGGTCGTCATGCTTGTGATGAACTTGTCAACGGCAAAATCGATCTCGAAAACCGCATTTGATCCCTTAATTATATTACATGGCGGAACTACACAGCCATGAACTCGCACCTCCAGTGGAAAGGGCTTGCCGCCGGAACCTAAGTAAAGAAATAAATTAATGGAGATAAATTTAAAATGATTTTATATTAATATTACTTACAGCGCTTGACCTCTGTGGAGGGATTCTTATCATCGCACTGGACCCCATTTAAAAGAGAGCCCAAGAGCAAAATGCTGAGACAGATTAGTACGTTCTTTTCCATTTTTTTAATGAACTTTCTTTAAGCAGTTGCTAAAATTATTAACCGAATTAATAGGCGGACTTCGTTTATATAGCCGACAGTCAAGATTACTTTGAGTGAGTTCCGACGGTATGATAATCTAATCAAATAAAGGTGTTTTTTGATTTGTTAACGTTGAATTTCGCTCACATACCGTTGAGTGAAGAAAGTGTCAATCCAATTGGGCTAATTGCTTATTTTATTAATGCTATTATTTGAGAATACTAAAGACCAGAAAATAATACCGGAACCAATATTGGTTTCGGTTTGATTCCTTGCTTATGATTAGAGATCTATATATATTCAAAAAGTGTTGTGGTGCAGATGTGTAGGTCAGTATAACTATTAACTATAAAAATATTATTTCCTAAATCAATTCGCTTTACTTCCATTCAAGTTTTTTATTCAGAAATATTTATAAATGTTCAATTTTTGGCTCAGTTGTTTCAAGGAAATTTATCAAGTGCCAAGAGTTCTCACAAGAGCTGCGCCAAGTACAAAGCCAATGTGGAATAAATCCCTCAACAGACGAAAATCAAACTACCAGGCTTATAGAAAAAATTTTTTTTTCTGAATGTGGAAGATAAAATGCCCTGACGCAATGTTGAAAGTTAAAAACAGTAAGTTTTCCTTAGACCAAGCCGTAAAAAATAATAATTATTTAATTAAATTAATTTAAAAGAAAAAATGGGAATTTCTAATGACTCAGATACAAGATCTATTTATAGATATAGATGTAGGTATTTGCTTGGTAGGTATTTGTACAATTTTTTTAAGCACATATTTATAGTACCCTCAACTAAGTAGTGTATAAAAACCCCACAGCAACAGACATTTGAACTGCTGTAAAAACCATTGTCAGTGAAACTTCAAAAAAGAAAATGCTGTAAAAAGAGACTAAAAGTAAGCTGATAAATATAATTTTGCTGCAAAGCAGTGCAAATTTAGCAAAGGTAAGTGCACGAGGCTAGGCCGAACTGTTTGTATGTCAAAGGAGTAGACAGAAAAGCTCAATTAACCGAAACTTTGGCAGCAGCCCTCGCATGTTTTTTTTTTTTTGCAAGGTTGCGTTGCGGGTGGTGGGTTGACATGTGGGCAGCGCAGCATGAGATTTCCGCCTATATGCTTTTGAAATCGCTCAGCTTGCCCATCCCCCTCCTGTTGCTGCTGTGTTCCTTGCTCCTTGCTCTTTGCTCCCTGCTCCTTGTCCCTTGGCAGCTGCCTGCTCGACACTGAGATGTCACATGCTGCACTGTTGTAATTGTTGTGGCATTATTTGATATGTCAAAGCAATGGCAAAATACTATACAGAAACTCATGTGTGTGTATATCACCTTCAAAGCTTTTAGCTTCTTATTTTGCCAATGGAACCACAATATTTGATTAATATCATTGGCCTCGCATTGATTTTTGCCTTGCGATATTCTATTTTCAGTTCCATCTAATGCAATTATCTGAACCGGAAAATCTAAGCATTGAGCTCCATATGAGCTTCCAATCTGAGGCGAAGTCGGAGTGTAAGTCTGAGATGGAGTCGGAGACGGGGCCCAAGCGGCATACTTTCACAGGCGAATTACTTACCCCATTTCCGTTTGCACTTTTCGACGAGCACATTATATTTTATTTTATTTTTTTTTTTTTGCATATTCCCAAATGTATTTACTTGGCTCTTTTTGCCACACAAAGACTTTGGTAGCTTATTTTGCGATGTGCCTTTTCGAAATCAATATTACCGGGCCAGAGTTGTCAGGCTGTGTTTTTTCATGTGTCTCCCTCCCTGAATTTCGGATTAGCATATCAGCTTGTGAAAGTGGAGATGTTTTATAGTTAAATAGGAATTAATCTCTTGAAAAACTAATCTACCGAAACTGAAAATCTTTTTTAAAATAAAAGTTCAGGTTAAGTGAATGGCATATCTGTTATTATGGCTACATTTAAAGAATGTTCTTCAAAATGACAAAATTCTAAAACATAGATACTTAGAAACTTTTCTTGTCTAAAAGTGTAGCATACTTTTGTGCGTGAAAACTTAATTTATTATTTTTGACCAATAACTTGGCTAAAAGAGATATGATAAAGAAATGCAAATATTTGTAAAAAGTAACACGAAAGTGAAAGACATTTATTAGATAATTGTTAAGTCGTTTCAGCTATATATCTACATGTATTTCGATAATATTTAATAATAAAGAGAAGAGTTTAATAAATTTATTAAATCGTTTCTGATATATTTGTGAATTGTTGAATATTTTAAATTCTTTAAATGTAAAATTTTTAATAATTTAGGAAAATGTTTAAGTAGAGAACGATATACAATGTTTTTGAAAGTAATTTTTTCCAGTTAGATTCAGTATAGAAATTAAGATCTAATTTAAGAAAAGAATTAAATAGATATAATAATTTATTTTACATATTTGATGTGTGTTAAATATTGAGTAATTTTTCCCGTTCAACATGAAGACATTGAAAATAAAAGCCCCTATGCAGCCTTCATTTATGAAAACAAACCTAATTAATTTGTCAAATCAAAGCTGACAACAAAAATGCCAACGTCAGATCCGAGCGATTTGTCACACTAAAGTCTCGAGGCGAACCCTAGGCGAGGCACTAGCTGCTCTGACCTCTGACCCCAAACTGGCTGCCAACTGTGCTCAATCGACGCCAATCGCCGCTGTCCAAAGCATTTCAATGTGACGTCTGTTTTAACACGTAATTTAATAGCCGGCATTGTGTCTCAATTAGGCGACAATTTGATTTTCGTGTTGTTAATTTTTCATTAAAAGTTTACAAGCATATTTGATGACATGGTCGTGTGTTGTCAATTAATAAAGGAATTTCCGAATGTCACGCCTAATTGTGTCACAACTGTCAGACGGCCTGACCCATAGATACCCTGTCAACAGGTGAGAGAAGCAACCCCTTTTACAACTCGATATTTGGGGTAGATTTCTGTAATAGTTTTTTCGAGTGCATTCAACTGTTTGTATTTTAACAATCTAAATATACAATAGGTTTTTCTGTTACTTTTTCTTTTGGTCAGTTGACCAACTGCCCTTGAGTTTAAGTCTTACGCTTTCGCTTGCAATTTTCACCTGGCTCTGCGAACTTTTCCACCTTGACGCACACTTTGATATATTGTTCCGGCAATTTGCATATGCTGTCATGCAAAAATTATTAAATTTTTTCCAACAGCACTAATTAATTTGCCAACCTCTCCCTTTGCGTCTGAACGCTCTTTTTCCAAGCGTGCTGTAATTAAATGAATGCAAAATTCATGTTTCCCGAAATCAAAAGAAATCTGCTGTCGAGCAATTTTAACTTTTGCTCAGAAAAGCTCACGTGTTGGCATTCAATGTCCTCGTCCTTCGTCCTGGCAACGCAATTTGGCCCACCTGAAAAATGCACAAATATTTTCTTGTTGCCAGCCTGCGAAAGGTTTTGCTTTATTTGCATAAATATGCCAAACTTCGCATACACACAATTAAGATTTTACTTGGTGATTTTTATGCACTCGTAGTGAGAGTACTTAATTTGGGTGCTTTACTCTTTTCTTGCTCTCTATGCAATTTCAGTTACAATTGCCCTTTGAGACATATATACATACACCCATTTCCATATTTCAAGGAAATTTTAAATTCTACATTTTTATGTTGTTGAGTTTCCATGGAAAACGTCTTGAATATTTGTGCACTTAATGCGAAAATTAGAAGGGATGATAGGCACTAGAAACGAATATTTTTTTTAATTATGTAATTTTTAAATTTGCTAACCTTTGATATAAATTAAAATAAAATTTTAATAAATCAATTTTTTCCAATTTTAAGAATACTAATTCAGTAAGCATTTAATTCTACTTTCTTTTGATGGTCATTTTCTTGGTGTCTTCTACACTTAATTTGGAAATGGAAGCTCAACAAGAATATTGTAAAGAAATATATTTATTGAAAGAAAAATTAAATATTGTATTGGGTACACAGAAGATAAAACCTCCAAAGAACAATCCAGAAATTTTCGTACGGGCAAAAGTCTTTCGTAAATAGAACTTTAACTTTTATGACTTGCAAAAATTGTTGTAATAATTGAACAATAAATTTTAAAATATTTTTAAAACAATTAAAAATTCAAATATACGTATACATATTTATACATTTATATATATTTATTATTCAATTGTGTGTCAGCACTCATAAAATTACTGAATCGACAACGTTCTTCTAAATTTTATTAAATTTTCATTGACTTGGGAACTAATTGAGAAAATGCAAATTAAAGTAATTGTCCAAGCACTTGAGTTCGCAAGCATCCACTCTTCTTATAGAGCAGGCCATGGCAATTATTTAGACATTTTAATAAGCTAGACATAAACATTTAAAAAACAATTTTCGAAAACAAGTAAATCAACTTACTTAACCCTCAATCTCTTTCAATCTGTGGAAAATCGCGTTGCTAATTTGCATATAAAACAGTTGAAATTTATAAAAAAAAAAAATATGAAAATCTGAAAATATTGATGAAATTTAGGCACAAGTGGCTGCTGCTGATGGCTAAAGAAAAATACAAAAATAAAACTTCACCCCTTAACAGATGTTGTTGTTGTTGCTTTCGGGTGGTGCTGTTGTTGCTCTTGTAAAGTCAAGTGGGTGTAAGAAATTGTATAAAACTTGTTTCAAATTGGCTATGCATATAAATTGACGTTAATGTGACGTCGACGGCAGGCAGCAAAAATTTACAAGTACATAGCTGAGGACACTGTGCACAGTGTGCTTTCTTTCGGGCTGCTGAACAACAGCCTAGAAGTATGCAATGAAAATATTAGTGCTCTTGTCACTAGGCCAATTGAAATCATGGCTAATCGGCTTGCTAATTTTACTATCGTTACTGATGATAAGCATTAACATCGCGTCCAATTGCACCCAAAAAGCCCCGAGAGCAATAGACCAACAGGTGTTTGGGTTCATCATCTAATCAGAAACGGAGCAAGTAGGTTCTTTTGCACCTACTCCTATCTTTTTGCGTTTCTTTGGGTGTAGCAGTACTCGAGTACCCGAGTGCCAATTAATAGCAAGCAGATGTTTCAATTTTCTATAATAATACACGTAAGTACTTGCAATTCGTAAGCATTGCTGATAATTCTGGTAGTTTATGGAAATCAAGGAAGATGCGTTATTTACTACTATTCCTACTACTTTTATTGCAACTATAGTTGCTACTTTTAAAATTATTATTACAATTGTTGCTGAATAATTCAGTAGTACTTTCTGTCAGTAATGATGGTGATTTTCTATCACTTTCTTTTGCTACTTTTTAGATACTTACCACTATCTTTACTACTTTCTACACCACAGCCACAGGGTATAACAACTCTCTTTCCGTTCATTTTCAATTAATACAGGGTATAAACAGTTTTCTCTATTAAATCTTTTGACTTTTAATATGTACATATAAATATTTTTTTAAACAAGAAGTTCTCTTAATTATAATTTAACTAAGAACTATTGCAATTTATTTTATTTTTCATAATGTTTAACATTATTATTTGAACTTTGATTAGCAAACAGTTCACAACGGAATTAGACCAGACACCTAACGAGTATTAGCTAAATTTTGGCAATAGATAAGGCTAACATAAGCAGTTAAGGTAATAAAAAATGGCTTCTTAACATCTACGATTAGATTGGATTGCAAGTGCAAGCGAACTTAAGTTGCGAATTGGGTATAAAAGGCATTGATTACTGGGCAATGGAATTACAACTGAATCAGCTACTGAAAAGCACAGTTTGCTATAACTAAAAAAAAATCAACAGCAATTGTAATTTATAAATATTATAAAAATGTCCATCAATCAATTGTGTGTATATTTTTGCCTGATCTTTGCAATGAGCTGCAATTTGGCGCGGGCTGATACACCAGTCAGACAATGTGAGTAACTTAATCGAGAAACCCTCGCAACAAATGGATTACTAATCAATGCAATTATAAATAGGTGCCAATGAAAAAAATCCGCTACCCTTGATGGTACAAATTGATGACTGCAATGAGCTGCCCTGTGATTTGTGGAAGGGTTTGGAGTCCAAAATTGCCATACAGTTTGTAGCCAGTAAGTAGTCTTACATAAAGTAAAGTTTATAGTTGCTAAGCAATTATTTTTTTAAATATTTTAATTTAAATTTTATTTTAATAGTCACATAACAAAAATTTAATTAAAATCTTTACTTTTTTATCTATTGATCAAACTTTAAATTATTATATTTATTTATGCATTGAATATATTTGTATATATTTTTAAATTTTTTTTATAATAATCATTTATTTAATATTATGTTTTTACACTTATTTAATATTTTAAATTTCTTTTTTTCAGCACGCAACTCGATGCGTCAGTTGACTGCCAGAGTGCATCTGACCTCATTGGGCGTGACAATACCCTTTGAACTGGATGCCAAGAGGAGTGATGTGTGCAACAATCTGTTGCATGGCGCCTATTGTCCACTGGATGCTGGCGAGGATGTCACCTACAGACTCATGTTGCCAGTGGCCAGCAATCAGCCGGAGGTGCCAACTCGTCTACAGGTGACACTCCACGATGCTGAGAAAGCTGACCAAGTGGTTGCCTGCTTTTTGGCCGATACTCGGGTCAGGAAGCCCAGTTCCAGCTAAATAACAATACTCAATTATGTTTGCAATTACTTTAAGCATAGATATATCAAACATTGTATCAATCTCTGGGCATTTGTTTATGCCAATTAATAGCAACTAAGTAAGCTAACCTTTAAGCCACCCAACAAAACACTATTAGCCATTATGAATAAATAATTAAGGCAAAACATTATGAATAATGTAGATGAACATGTGAGTTAATTATCAAACAGCGCCCACACATAAGCCGCCTAAGCCAGCTGCCACACATGCCACATACTATATGCCACTTGCCACATGCCACATATGCCACACCCACTGGATTCAACGAGCTGCACTGAATCGGCTTAATTAAATGACGCAGAAAATTACGCAACACCTGTTAACACAGCTCACACAGCAGGTAGACAAACTGACTGACTGTTGTATTGATTGACTGACTGACTGATTGATGGCTTGACTGCGTCTCTTACGCTGCGCTTTATTGAGGTGTTGACGCTGCGTGCGGTTTTTCATAAATTTTCAACTTTTCATCGCAAAACCATTTGCCACTTCCACATTTACACGCACATTTCACCCACGCTTTGATTGAGGAGTTCTTGCTGGCAGTGTTGGCAAAAACAGCTTTATTTCCTTCAAATCTGGCTTTTTTTTTACGCTTAATAGCGGGGAAAATTTAAGATTTGCGGACAGCGGGAAATATGGATTTAAACAATTTTTTTCACTTATTGAAGAAAGCGAAACGCATAGGATGAAAGTTTAAAAAAACAAATAATTATATTAAATAATTATTAAAATGAATATCATCGGCCTTATCAGTCCGAAAGAAATAAATCAGAATAAAATCAATAAATTACTATACATTACCAATTATAAAATATTTCTAAAATGTGTTTTGATTTTATTTTCTGCTTATAACTTAAATTCTTATTAAAAAAAATATTTTTAGGTAGAAAATTTAACAATTTAATTGCCTTACAGTTGAATTACAACTGTTCTGTAAGAACGAATTGTAAAAAAAACCTGGACAATTGTGTATTAAGTAGCTTTTTATTTGTTAGAGCCTTGTAATAGTTGGCAACACTGGTTGGTGGTGCTATTGCTGCTGTGGTTTCGCCTCAGTGTTTTTTCCCCGCTGTGGTTATGGCTTCCTTCCTGTCATTTGGCAAAGCAACGCTAATTGGCTTTTCAACACTTTAGACCTTCCTGACAAACCTGCACTTTTTTTTATATACATTTAAGCACATATATACGAGTATATATAGTTGCTTTGGCTAATGAATGAGCCCTGATTGAGCACATATCCGTCGGTTAGCTAATTGAGTCGTCTACTAGGTGGTGACATATTGCATAATACAAGTACGAGTAGCTAACAAATTGGTTACAAACTACAAGTTCATTTAAAATAAACCTTAAAGTTGCAGGAAGGAAAATAAGGTTTTTAATTTGAGAAAGAAACTTTGGAATCACATTTTGAAAGCTATTATTAAACTACACTTGGAAAACTTTTAAAATTAAATTATTTTTTTTATTGATCAAACTGTAATACTGCGTAATTAAAAATTGAATGGTGCGTATTAAATATACAATCTACAATTATTCGAGGCAACAGTCCATATCAAATTCTGTTAGAAACTTATTTTCATATTGCCAAGAATGAAATCATTTAAAAATGAAACAACTTCTAACATTGTGGCTCTTGGCGCTCTTTCAGCTGCAAAACTGTCTGGACTCCTTTGAGGACATTGATGACACGAAACCCATAGTGAATATAATAAAATAAAATAGTATTTTTATTTAAATAAACGTATATTACATTACAGCCCACAATTGAGGTAGAACGCGTCAAGATCCACGGAGAGCGAAAGTATGTACTTGTCGGAAGTAGAATTCACAATAATCGCACTCAATTTGACGTCTATATAAGTGTGATTCGAGAACTGGGCAGTAACAATCTTATAATGAATAGCAATATGCGTGCAAAGTTCGAGGGAGAAATGGATTTTAAGAGGATTTTTGAGATGAAACTATTGGATTTTTGTGGCTGGTTAACCGAATACAAGGAGAACTTTTTCGTGCGAGCTTTTTTTAAGAAAAGCATGAAATTAAGCGATATTATAGTGTGTCCCATTAGAGCGGGAAACTATTCGCTGACCAATATCAATATGGCTGATAATGTATATCCGCAGAATCTGGTGCCAGGCAATTACAAGTATTTCCTTGAGATTGTCGAGATCACCGGGGATGTGCCCAAGGTATTTGCATTGCAGGTGACCACAAAAATATATATCAAGTCAACATAGAGGGAGAAACATTTTTTTTCTTTATGCCACACACATGTGCAATGCTTAACAAAGGATACGTAATTACAGCAAGGACATCGACAGCGACATCGGCATCGAGTGCTGCCCCTGAGGTCACCCCCCGTTGTCCTTCGCCTGTCCCGTAAGCGGATTGTTACCTTTATTTCTTCTTCATGCTTTTTTTTTCCTCTGTACGCCCCAGCGCACACTTTTCCGCATTTAATTTCCCATTGTGCGTCATACTCGACCGCTTTTCCCTTGACACGACGCGACGTCGCACATATTGAAAATCGTTTAAAGCGACCGAGTGCAGCGTCCGATTATTGTGATTATCTCTGACTATCGCGTGTTTGTTCGCTTCTTGCATTTTCCAGATCCCGCGGGACATTTGCGGTATTCCCTCGTATTATAGAAGCCATATGTGCGCATTGTTACCGCAATTTTCCTATGTCATTTGTCTATAATTAATAGAAAAACAATATGCTCAATGGGTAATCAATAAGCGAAGCCAAGTATAAGAGAAATAAATTGGTAATGCTTTCAAGTCCTGAAGGAACATTCTTTTTTTCCCTTAAGAAACTTTCTATTAAATAATAGTTTCCTTACTATGTCTTGAAAGGTAAGTGTCTCTTACTTATACATAATACTTAATCACAAATAATAAATTTATAAAATGCTGAAAAGTTTTATTTGGAGACCCCATTTAATTGTCATTTAAATTATATTAAATTTCTTTATTAAAGCAATTTCATTTTATATAAGTTTTTAATTTATTAAAATACAATTCAATTAAGTTATCATTTCGAATTCAAAATAGAAATTTTAGTGCAAAAAGATTTTCTGATTTTATATTGATGAATATTAAGATTAAAATCAATCTGTAGCTTATTTTTATGTATCAAAATTAATAACAAAACTCGCTCTTATTTTTCCCATTTTTTTTTAAGCATTTCTACATGCTCTACTCAAAATGCAATTTTTTCTTGCTTTCTAAAATTCATACTCAATAATATTTTAGAGTCACTTGCTTTTTCATAAGCCACTAAAACCATTCCAATCCATTTAGTTTCTGTGCAACCTGATACTTTAATGGATATCCAACCATTTTCACAGTTAATTAATATCCCTAATGCGGTTTACCTTCTTTCTCTTTTTATGCTTTCTACTTATATAAAGGGGTGGCCAAAGGTCGCACCCTAATTTCAATGCTTCTGTAATGCACAATAAAATCATTTCGCAAATTCAATTTGCCAAAAGAATACAAAAAAATAATGTGAATATAAAAAGCAAATGGAAATTCAAATGGAAAAATAAAAAAATCCCAGTCAACGGCAAATTCCTGCAAGTTGCGAGTCCAAGGATTCCGTCTCCTTCTTCCCCAACTTTCTATGTGAAGTGCGAATGCCTGCTATCAAGTGTCGCACTTATGTGTGACCTTTGCAAATTCAATTTGTCACCTTTTTATCTATAAACATTTTCTATTAGCCTTGAAGAGGGCACATTTTTCACAATTTCCTTGGCCTAAACATTGGAATAGCTTAGTGCAACAGGGAGTCACAAAAGAACTTGTCAATTTGCTAGCGTTTTATTTTGAGGGGATGGTCAATTACTTACGAGTATGTGATGTCAATAGCATACGAGTATACTATTTGAGAAACGTTTGGAATACCAAAGAATTGAGATGAACGAAAACTTCTAAAACTTGTTTAGATCTGGTTATTCAAATTATATTTAAAATTATCATTATTCGTGCATTACATTCTAAAAGATTGATACAATGGATCATTAAAGTTAAATTTAAAATAAGTAGTAAATATAAGTAAAAACTTATTTATTATTGATGCATTTTAAGTTGCAATTATTTATATAAATTAATTTTCAGATATTTAAATTAAATTCTAAATTTAACAAAATTTACATAAGGTATTTATTGTATTATCATTTGTAGAATTTAAGTCTAATCAACAATCTAAATTATTATTTAAAGTTTTAAAGCAACTAAAATAATTTGCTATCATTTTCTAAATTTATTCAGAACTTTTCAAGTTAAAAATTTTGAAATAATAAAACAAACAAAAATATATAAATACAGGGTATATTCAAGTCATATGTAGAGTCACGCTTTCAACTCTGACATGCTATCATATACGACAAAATTGAATCAATCAAAATTGATTTAGCTTGCTACAAAAGTCGTCCAGAATTTCAATTTCAAAAGCATAAAAATGAAAATAAAAAAAATTCGAATTGAAATTGTTTTCTACGCTGTTTTGGCTAAGAGGAGAACTGGAGGAAAACTGCGTTGCTGGCGTCAGTTGTTAATTTTTTTTGTTGGTAGTGCCTTGACTCAAGAAGCTTTTGGTAATTAAAAAGGCGTTGAGCTAAGCAATTAAACACACGAACTCATCGAGGACACAGCTCAGAGTTTGAAGCTAAAAAGTACAAGTAATACACTAAAATAACGCAATGTTGCGTAATTCAGTTTCACAGTTTTGTAATTAAACGCATTTGCATAAGAATTGCATACGACGATAGCCAGAGCCTCAGGCATACTTCCATGCAACTCTAATTAAAAGTAGCCCCTGAAAAAAAGGGGCGAAAAACAGAAATAACTATCCCCACAACAATTAAGTTTGACTTCAATGCAGTTCTCATTCTTCAACTCCAACTGGGCCTTCACTAAAGGTCATCAACGTGGCCAACTGGCAAATGCCAGCGAATTGAAGTTACGTCTATGTCAATATCATTTTGTTTTCTGTGTTGCATACAGGAAGTTTCTAATGTGCGGAAATGTGGCGACAGCTTATGCAGGTTAAATCGGATTGTAGATATACAGGCAGTTACTGAACAGATCGGAAAATATATGAATGTCAACAAAAATTAGAATGATGACTAGAAAGAAAATTAACAATGATGGCTCATTTCCTCTTTTTAATTATTTTTCCGAATATATTTGCCATCCCTTACTCATATTATACCCCTTAAAACAAATCAACATTTTATGGCTTACATTGTAGCTAAAGGTCAATCTATAATAAAATATTTGAGTACAAAAAAAGTCTATAATATTAAAAATTTAATCGAAACTTATTAAATTATTTCAGATTAATTAAATTGTATTAAATTTAGTTACATTTTTTTGATGTTACTAACATCTACAGCTTAAAATATTATTTAAAGTCATCTATAGTTAGCACAATTGATTGCCAATGCTATATTGACTTTTTTAATTGGAAACTAAAAAATAATAAAAGCATCGACTTATCAATTAAATTTCTTAACTTTTGAAAATAATATTGTAATAATATTTTATTAAATTTCAATAGTTTCTAAAGTAAGTAATAGACAAGTTATATGCATAAGCGATATACTTATTTATGATAATGATTTTTTTTAACAAAACTTTGGATGTATTACTAATAAATGCGTGGAAGTATTTGATATATCTTTGTATGGAAATCAATATCAATGTGAAGAGTCAGCTGGGATATCTATAACGTATAGATTCGCAATATGTGCAATCCAATGAAGCGAATCATCAAGATGTTATCATCCTAATCGAAATGTGCTTCTGCACTTGCCTCATTGCACTTTTTTCGCGTGCTTAGCTAATCTATTTGAATCTGTTGAGTCCCCGGCAAATAAACATATCGTAAATAAATTTTCAAATATCATAATATCATATGATCCTAATTAAGAGCCCATTACTCACCCCTCCAAAGTAAACAGATATGATACGGTATGCAACCAAAATAAAAACCGCAAGTCAACGAAGCAACCCTCTATTTGAGTAAGGGTACACAGATATTGGGCGGGGTGAAGAGAGAGAAATGGTAAGGGGGAGACTCAAGGGAGTTGCGGCTTTGATTGCGACGCGTGTAATTTGACACTTGAACATGTGCAATAGCAACCTGAGCAATTAGGCCAACAGAATCAACATCGACAGTGGCTAAAGGCATGCAAATGAGTGAAGACGGTTAACGGGGCTAATTACAGTGTGGCCCAAGTGTCAGGAACAGCCAACTACCAAGGCTATCAATAACATCTTACAAAAGCCTCAGCTATGTTAATGAGACGCCTCCTTCGTACTCGTCTTCGTCATCTCTGACAAACCGACAATTAGCTGGCGCTAAAGAAAACCGCAAAGTGAAACTTTATGTTTACCTGCCGCATTCAGGGATAGTGAGGGGGGGATTGCAGAGGGGTGGCAAAGCAAAAGTTGTCTGGAAAAATGTCTACGAAAAAAAGTAACTAAAATCTTAATGGTCAACTTTTGTTGTCGGTTTTTTTCTTTTGAGCTTTAACTTGGTTAGCTTTCAGAGCAGCACAAAAAATTTCATAATTACATTCCTGTTTATTAGGCGTCCTTGTGCTCAAGCTGCAGACGTCGCCGCGGCGTCGGCGTCAACGTCAGCATCGAGCAAGGCTGCGCTCGACAATTATTAATTAAATTTCTGAGAGTTTCTGTTATTGCAATTCTGCTGAAAGTTAAAGTTTCATATTTTCATATTTCATAAGTAGTTATTTATTTTATGATTTTCTTATTAATATATATTTAATTTATTAATATTAACGAAATAACAATAACACACACAAGTCCAAATTTTTGTCAATTTCACATGATTTTTAATAAAAAATGAAAGCTCTCAGGATCAAGTTTAAAGTGTTGTTTTATACTAATTATAATATAGGGAGTTAATTAAAAGTGAAAATATGAGACTTAAAATTTTTAATTTTCAAAATTTCAAAGGGGGGACCCTTACCATCGATATCGAATCTTGGTCAAAAATAATTAATTTTCTAAATGAACAAAACTTAAATGCAGAATAAATTTAGAGGCCAAATCATGACCAAAATGACATTCCGCTTTAAAATCGGTTCAGTTTTGACCTAGTTATGACATTTTGAAGCTGGTCAGACTTCGGATTTAGCCACTTTACAAGTCCAATTTTTTGTTTAATTTGGCATGATTTTTTACAAAAAAATGAAAGGTCTCAGAATCAAGTTTCAAGTGTTGTTTTATACTAATTATGATATAGGGAGGTAATTAAAAGTGAAAACATGAGATTTAAAATTTTGAATTTTCAAAATTTCAAAGGGGGGACCCTTAGCATCGAAATCAATATCTAGTAGAATCTAGAGGAAAATATTTTTTTCAAAGAATTTAATAAAATTTTAATGCAAAATGAATTTAGAGGCCAAATCAAGACCAAAATGACATTCCGCTTGAAAATCGGTTCAGTTTTGATCAAGTTATGACAGTTTGAAGTTGGTCAACTCTTTAACCGTACCGGTATAAACGTTTCGGTATTCGGTTCTGGACAGAGAATTTATTGCTGCAACGGTCTCAGATGCGTTTTTTTTTTTATGTGCCAAACATTTTTACTCAATTATTTATATTGAATAAAATAAAATTTTGTTGGAGTCATTTAATTTCATGCAGCTGCAAGTTAAAGCAGAAGTATTTGAATGCCATGAACATATATTTAAATTATTTAAAATGTAACCAAACCAAACTGCCGCCATTTTGAATTCACTGGATATGGCATTAATAATGCTCGAAAAGGAAGACCGCAAAAAAAGGAATCCTTCGGTTCTTAAAATATCTACACAATGAGGGAAAAATATGAAAAGCTGACGCAGAAACATCAATGGCACAACCTCCATTTATCCCCCCTACCCCTGCACCCACCCACCTGAATTGCACCCCCTCCCGAGCTGCCTCCCTCTCTCTTCTCTCTTCTAACCCTCGATACGTAAGCAGAAGAAACTCCAATGCATTGCATTGAAATTCTTCATTTGCAATTCAATGACATTCCGTTTCGTGCTGTGACAAATCCTTTATCCGAGTGGGCGTGGCATTCAATGGGTCCGAATCTACAATGTCCAATGAGCGTTGCGACGCAACAGATGACGCCAGCTTGCAGCGCCCCCTGGCGCCAACAAACCAAAGTCACTGCTAGGCATTGCTTCAGTAGTAGGCGTGGCAACGCATGCGCCCATCAACGTGTGGGAGTCAATGAAAGTCGATAGAGAGCGGACTGAGGGGTGCGAGGGGAGGTTGACAAGTCGCGCAATGCAACTGAGAGCGAATCCAATGCTTGCTTGCGAGGATTCCACAGCAATGTGCGAGCGAGAACCTCAAGCTGCCAGCACAGATGCCAATAACTAATCCCAGTCCAAGGGGTGGATGGTACCACCCCAACTGGTACCACTACTACTGCCTGTCTGCCTTGTGCTGGCTTTCATTGGCTTCGCATTCAAACCCAATTTTCGTTGGCATTGCGACAGGTGACCGATGTTCTCTTCTCAATTCTCAGTTCAGTCGAGTTCGACGGGCGCAACAGGAAAGTTGCGTGTAACGGTAAATTGTGTAAGCCGTGTGCGTTTTCCAAGTGAAAATCTATTGCATATTTAATGGCTTTAACTGTTTCGCGTTTTTGCACTAAGCTAACTAACCTAAAAGTGCATTAATTATTTACAAGAAAATTTCATTCAAAAAAATAATAATTAAGAAATTCAAAAATATCCAAGTGCGTAAAAATAACGAATATAAATAATATTTTATGATTCCTTAATTTTAAAAATTTGGAATACAGTTAATAAAGACTGTGAATGTGACTCTAAGTGACTCTCTAATAATCAAAATTTAATATTTCTTAAAAAAAATAATTGTGTTAATAAAATGTACAAAATTTATACCAGTAACGGTCTGGCGATTCCATACTACTCAATGGTATTTAAAATACTTGATTAATTTAACTTGAGTTATAAAAATATATTAGAAATATCTCTAGTGACTAAGAAGATTAAAGTAACTGCATAAATTAACAGTAAATTAATATTTGAAAAAAAAACAGCTTTTATTTAATTAAAAAATTGAATTGACTTTTTCTATGATAGCTATGTTTGTAATACGAGTATATAAAGTTGTCCGATTTTGGTAAAGTTTTGCCAGGATATATTAGACAGTAAAAATTATGCAAAATGTAAGTTTGACCGAGATACTTCAAATAACCACAAAGATTTTCATACCTCCAAAAAAATTCAAAATCTAAAAATTTTTCCTTATTGTGCTTAAAAGTAATAAAATTTAATTTCTGATTATCTAGAGTTTTTCTAAAAAAAAACAAGACTTTATTTATAAAAAAAACTGTAGCTAAAAAGTAAAAAAAGTTCTAAAAATCAAACTACACTGTATTTAATTACTTAGTAAATGAACGCTGCATTATATTACAATTAAAATAAATAAATAAAATTCTTTGATTTTACAGTAATATAACAAGCACACAAATCGAAGAACAAGAAAGATATTTCCAAGAAGAAAATTCATCAAATTAAATCAAGAAAATAATTGAAATTAAAGTCGAGTCGCAAAGGAATAAAAAAGAAAAGTTAGAAGGTCGGCGGACCTTGATTCACTTCAAGAATGTTGAACATGAATCAACAGTCGCAGTTGCAGTCGCTGTCGCTGTCGCAGTCGCAGTCGCAGTCGTTGCCACACCCACAGCAGGTACATTACGTGGAGTGCCGCCCATTACCGGCAATCAACGAGACATTTGCACAATTTAGTCAACATCGCTCGTCAATATCGCTGCTGTCGCCATTGGATTTATCCTTGAGAACGACATCGAATATAGTTCCAATTACGCCACCATCGACGCCGTCGCCTCCGAGGAAACGTCAGAGATTAATGTCCGAGGAGAATTATTTGTGGCGGCCGCATATGGCGACATTGCCACCGCTGCCACATGCTGCACTGGTCATGCAACCACCAGCAACAGCAACAGCAGCAGCAACAGCAACCACAAGTTATTTTCATCATCATCAGCAACAGCAGCAACCAACTCAATTGGGGAGCAATTGTTACGGCTTGAGGGGATTCGAGGGGGTAGCCAGCTATGATAAAAGTAATTTTCAGCAAATTCCGGCGAGTCAATCGAGTGTGGCAGCAAGTCGAACGTCCAGCATTTATGTGGCAGATGAGACAATTGTGTTGACCGAGGACGAGGATGAAACAGTTGTCAGTTCCCATGACTACAATGACTATGCCACGGATACGGAGAACGATGATAATGAGCACGATAACGATAACGATGATAATGATAATGATACAATACAAGTCAACGATGATGATGATGATGAAGAAGCTGAGACCGCTGTCGCATCACCAGAGCAACATGATGATGATGATGAGGAGGAAGTATTTGTGGACATTTTAAGCAACGATGATGATGAAAATCCTTCGCAAAGCCTACAGACTCAACTCTTGGAAACTAAGGCACTAAAGCGTAATGAACTGCTCTATGAGGATGAGGCACTGCATCATCAGGCAGTCGATGGTTTGGCCAAACTCTTTGATCGTGATTTCGGTCAAACCAACAAAGAATCCTCTGCCCCTGTCGAGATCATTACAGTCGAGGAGTCACCGCAATCCGAGAAAGTCTACATGGATTTAAGTGGAAATGCCCCTTCTCAATTACCACCCCCACCACCACCACCAGCACCACCTCTAGCGAATTCCCCGCCCCCACATTCACTACGCAAACAGAAGACGGAACGTAAACGCACCAAATTAAGAAAACATTCGGCCATCGATGAGGAAACAATTAGTCCTGTGTCCGGCACCATCATCCGTAAGCTGCGGGACGATGAGGAGCTTGTGGTGCGCAAAGGTGACATTGATCCGGCTTTCAATGTGGTCGAAATCACCGAGGAGGCCAAGGCCATCTTGGCCAGCATCGATAATAAGATTGGCGACTATTTGTGCCAGCTTTGTCGCACCGTCTACGACGATGCCTTCATGCTCGCCCAGCATCGATGTCCTCGCATCGTGCACATCGAATACAAGTGCTCCGAGTGTGAAAAGGTGACAATAGCTACTTATCTATTGATTTTTACTATTTATATTAAATATAGAAGAGTGCATCGATTTGTAAGGGCCATACAAATTCACAAATATTCGATGTCTACGGTCAATTCTAAAATATTTTCACCAAGAAAACATAGTTCTAAAATCAATTCCTAGTCCCTGCATTTTGAATTGAAAAACGTGTTTTTTTTTTATATTTTTATCATGAATTATTACCATATCTTTAGTATTTTTATTCCGATCCTGACAAGATTGTTATCAAAACTCGTGTTAAGACCAGGATTTTTAAATACAAACACAAATTGTTCTGCAAACATAATTTTCGTCCTTGCAATAACTAAAAACGCAAAATTTTTCAACTCAAAAACGGGGACTAGGAATTAATTTTAGAACTGTAGTTTCTTGGTAAAAACATCTTAGAATTGACCGTAGATTACGATTATGGGGTACCATTTTTTCGAAAAAAAATTTAAATGCTCTATCTATCTCTCATATCTAGCTTCATTCTAGTTGACACTGACTGAAAATCGATTAATGTTTACAGAATTTAATAGAAATTGTAACAGAAAGTTTATTAAAACTATTAACTGTTTTTTTTTTTTAAGTTAGTATTAAAAAAGAAAAGACTAATTTTTAATTTTAATATATGAAAATAAAAATTTAAATATGTAACAAAAATTACTCCAAATTATAAAAACAAAAAATTATATGCGGCATAAAATTTAACACAATTCTGTAAATTATATTTGCTATTTTAGTATTTTGTCGTATACTCCAAATTTTAAAAACTTCTTGTAATCGAAAATGATTTACACTACTTTTAAAAGAAATTTTGTATCTCAAAGCATATTTCAGACATAAATTCCAAGTATTCAAAAAAAAAAAAATTTATTTCAAGACCTCTTTTTGAAAAAAATGGGTCGCGTACCGAAAATTCGTAAAAAAAAACGAGAGAAAAAATTTTAATTAAAGACGAATTTTATCACTTTATTTTAAAATTTTTAAATGAAAATTTATATTTATTTAATTAAAAGTTTTTATTTTCCGGAATAATTATTGTGCTCTTAATTAAAAGAAAAAAATCATCTGAAAATTGTTTCAATCATTGGCATACATTTTTTTAAACATATTTTTGCTTAATCTGTTGCTCATGTTTAAAGTTTTGACAGCAAATTCGAACATAATGCGATTTGCTGTACAGATACATGGTATAAAAACTCATTTATTGTATTTTTGCGATTTTATCTGAGGCAGAGTTGTTTCTTTTGGAACTTTTCTGTTTATTAAGATAATTTATTTGTTCTTCTGCCAGTGTCATTGGCATCTTTAAGTTGTTTGAGCTCCAACTAATAAACGTTTTTATCTGCAGGTCTTCAACTGTCCGGCGAATTTGGCATCGCATCGCCGCTGGCACAAACCCAAGTCGGAGATGCAATCCGGCAAGAAGCGACAGAGCAGCAGCTGCAATGAAGCCTCCGGCAGTGGCACAGAATCCCAGAAAACAACCGGAGATGAAGCCAACGATGGCATATATCCTTGCCAGCAATGTGGCAAGACCTTTCGACGGTAGGTTTTCAATTCTTTCATCTTTCGCAGTCTGTTCTCAGTTTAATCTGTGGCTTTTTCAGTTATGCCTACCTTAAGAAACATCAGGCTTCACATCAAATGTTGGACAGTCTCAAGAATATGGAATTCTTCAATGCCCAGCAGCAACAGCAACAACAACAACAACATCCACAGGCGCCACAACAAGCGGCAGCAAGTGGTTCAACCTATGTGCTGCCACGCCCACCACATGGCATACTTTATCCCACAGCAACAGCTAAGAACTATGCAACTCCACAACGCTTTCCAGGATTCCCATTTCAGGCCTTCGATCAGCGACGCTTTTACTCCCTGGGCGAATTGTATCTATCACAGCATCTGGAACGCTCCTCGGCCTTTCAATATGTCCATGCCAATCATCTGAGGCAGCTGTCGAATGTGGCACACACCATGTTGCCGCCGCTGCCCGTCAAATGACCCAGCTCCAATGTGCTGCGTCCTGTGCCGCGCATTGCATCCACAGTCACGTCCACGGCCACATCTACATCCACCTCATCTTCGAGTGCAGCAGCGACACCGTTGGAGTTGCCTCCAGTTAACTGGATGCTTCCCATGCCGTCGGCAGCTGCAACGGACGCAGCAACTGCGGTGGCGCCACCAGCAACAGTCGCTGGCGGTGTTGTTGGTGTTTAATTTGATTAGATGTTTAATAGAATTCAATAAAATATACTAGTTAAAGTTTACCATTATCCAAAAAACATAAAAGTTTATTTTAATGGGTGCAACGGGGCGTATGAATATTAAGTATACAACGAAATAGATATGGTTAAAAGACCTTTTGTTATCTGTCTACACAACGTAAAATATATGTTTCAAAGACCTTTTGTTATCTATACATAATTGTGTTTTAGCTTAATATTTAGACCGTGCGAAAATAAAAATAAATATAATACATTTAGATTTGTAGAAATTTGTAAATATTTTTAATCAAAATTTTTACAGGACAATTTCAAAACAATTGGAAAGCTACAAATATATTTTTTCACCGTATTAAAGCCTTAGGATAACTTGAATAACTTTTGTGTATTTTGTACAATCGTAATGAAATTATCCGACTAGTTGCAGAGAATCATAACGTACATTTCTTCCGAGATTCATAGATTTATCGCTAAAATTTTACCTATTATTTAATATAATACTGTTTTCTGGAATACGGAATTCTAGATTCTAATTTTATATAAGGAAAGAAATGATCTCATCAGTTGTTACATAGTGATCAAGAATATATATTTTAAAGTGTTGCAGATTTTCATCATCTTGTTATACAAAATACACTGGTATAATACAAGATTATTACTATTTTAATGACAGATATCTAAGCGATTATCTTATCTACATAACGTTACTTATAGTGTAAGATAACTAAATGTAAGTACAATCTAAAGATTTTTTAAGCTACAGCTGATTACCAAATGCATTCAGTCCCAGAGCATAGGACAAAGCCTGAGCCAGGTAAGTTTCTTCGTGGACTCCATAGAACAGTAAAGACTTGGGTCCTGCAAATGTAGAAAGTTATAGAATTGAACTGATATTATGGGAAACTTGACTCACCCTGAGCAAAGAGCAGACTCTCCGAAGACATCTGTTGCAATATCAGCTGCAGTTGCAGCTCCGACTGATTGAATGTCTCATCTAAAGTGCTTGTTAAATCCGTTTCTCCGCTCACATCGCGACTTGGACTCAAATAATTGCCATTGGTAAGGAGTACAAGGGTCAAGGTATTCTTTTGACCCAACAAAGTGGAGAGTGTCTCATTGAGTAGTCTTAACTCGCGTGTTGCATTCATTTCTGGCCTCACAAAATGCTCCCAAATCAACAGATGCCTCACAGTTGAACGTCTGAGCACCTCCAGGGTTTTATTGAGCATCAACTTTAAACTGGGAGCTTGAGAATTCGCAGTGAGATCTCCATTAGCAAGGACACCCATCAAATAATCCAAGTTGGTGGCATTAATCGAACTGAGCTCTTTTTCATGTTGCACTACCTCGAATCTCTTTCGAGGTCTTAACTTCAACTTCAGATTTCTCCAATCGCGTAATAAATTGCGTCCATTTCTGGCGCGGCACAGCAGCTCGTCTAAGGGATCCCAAGTATAAATTGGAACTTTGGCACTCAGCAACTGTCGTCCGCCGCCCATTACGACATTGAGGGCTTGTCCCGTCTCGCCCGAGATCAATTGTAGGGCCACATCCTCGCAGCCCGCCTCGATGCTGCCCAAAGGCATTAAGCCATCGCATTCCCAACTCGTTTCAGCCACATTAGCGTAAAGAGCTGCTCCAGTTGCTCCCGTTATCCTTTGATTTGTCACAAATCCTGTGCGTAGACCCGCAAGTTGAGCCTGGCGAAGTATACTATGGAATTGATCCAATCGACTGCAGTTTCTAGACATGATTTGGCTGGTACTGAAAATAGTTGTAAGTGATTAAGGATTTATTTAATATTATTTTATATTTTTTAAATATACCAAACCTATGGTAATTGCAGTATAATTGAGACTATACAAAAATTGAAAATTAAAGGCTATAGTCGAGATTCCGACCATAGGATACCCTTTACTTATTTCAATATATGTAAAAGTACTTGAATGAAATTACTACCAAATAAAAACTAGTGCATACTTTAAGGTGATTTTAGTGAAATAATAACTTTATTAATAACTTTGGTTAGCTATAACTTCCGTTCTACTTGTCCGATCTTGCTGCGGTTAAGTGATATTATAGATAATATTATTAGATAACGTCAATTACCATGAGAACTATATTATCTTAATAACTGTGGGTGTGGTAGTTTTTCGCGATTTGCGGGGGCGGAAGAGGGCGTGGCAAAAATTTAAAAAAACTTGACCTGCGTGGGGTCTATAGAAATCTGTGTTCCAAATTTGGTATCTCTAACTCCAATAGTCTCTGCGATCTAGGCGCTCACACGGACGGACAGACGGACAGACAGACAGACGGACAGACACACGTGGCTATATCGACTCGTCTGTTGATGCTGATCAAGAATATATTTACGGCTATAAAAATTGAAACTGAATCCGGAACTAAAATTTAATTCTGTTAGATTCCCTGATTAAAAGTGATTTTGTTACCTATTCCTAATGCCGGCTTTTAGGGGCACTCCTGACCAGAGTGCTCGGGATACACTGGACATATCGCAGGGTGAATTGTAACTGCAACTGTTCTTGATCCGCGCCAGATGCGGGAACTGATCCCACACGAAGTGTGCATGCTCCTTGGTGCTATTTTCGCCAGGGAAACGAGCTGCTGCCAAAGCTCTGCCATCGATGCCATTAACCAAGAGAATTAATACATTCTTGGGCTTACTCTGTTTGGAGTAAATTCTCATTGCCTGTTGCAATTCCTGGATTCCCTTGTCGTACCAGAATTTCTGTTCCGGCGACACTTGATCCTTCCAGTAATCCACATCTGATAGATTGACCACCTCGTATTCCACCTCATAACGGATTGTGATGCCAATACAAATCAGGGATATTAACACGGCCAATAACACGGATCCGGCTACAATAAATAATTGTGTCGACTTTAAGCGCAACTGAAAACAAATCTGTTTCCATCTTTGAGATGTTGCCATGATTAAATCATTCAGTCCACTTCAATCCCGAGCTTATTTTCAACTGCCTTGTGGAAATTCATCTTTATAAAACTAACTTATCTCAAGATATTCATATTCTATACTCTCATTCCAGTTTTTAGATAAGATTTGTAAGTTGTTTGAAGTTTTTACTACCACAATTTGCATTGTTGTAGTGTTGTAATTAGTTAGCAAATGTGATGAAAAATTTATACGCTAATTGCCATATAAACAATTGCAAGTACACTGCGAGAAATTACACTGAACTACCACAACATTCAAACTAACAACCTGATTCAGATATAACTTGTAAGATACGTTATCTATTCTTATAAATAGTTGTAAATCTTTGACAGTTATCTTATACAAACAAAGGTGCTCAAATAGCAGATACACTGTACACAGGCTATAAGTTATTGGTTTTGGTTTTTTAATTCTAAAAAAAAATACTTGCTGTGAGCATTATTTACAGGGTATGTATTAGTCAAATGTGAACTAAGCTGTTGACTCCAATCTATACCTGTACACATTTCTTAGTAAATATTTTCTGCACTATATATAACATTACAACTGCGAGTGCAGGGTATTAAAAGCATTCCACAATAACATTTCTAAATAAATTTGAATTTTTATTATATTTTCTTTGACTGAAACTTAAGAGATACGTTATCTTCTGGAAGTTGTAATACATTGTAAAGTTAGAGACTGCATTGCTCAACTCCCGAATATCCTATAGCCGGGAACGTTGAAATGTTGCAGGCTGCAATTTTGGGGAACACACCACATACCAAAAATGCAGGGTATAACAAGGACATACATTTCTATGATTTAATTGCAATGTTATAAATTTTTAAATGCCAAATTACTGCCAATAATTAGCCCAATTATTTTTGTCCGTGTAGTAAGAGCACAATAGAAATTCCTATTTCAATTTTAGCCTTTTGGCTTTGAAGGGTCAACGACGTGACTGTTTTGGTAATTAACTATTGCACACTTTCATGTGGCAAGCCACAACTGTTTGATTGTGTGGGCGTGTGGCACAACCACACATACACACACACAAACACACACTCACACACATAGAAATGGACAATAAGTGTAATTGCAACCACAGAGAGACAAACTATTCGCTTATGAATTTTCAATTAAACGCATCGAGCAAAAGGTTTTCATACATTTGCCGTTATGCGTATTTGAATGGGAAAACTCTGTTTTTGCAATTACCAGTAGTTAACCTGCTCCATCCTACCAGTGTTGCCAACTCTTTAGGGCCTAAAGAGCTATATTTACATATAAAAAAAGCTAGAAAAGGCTAGGCAATCTGTAAAAAGGCCAGACAAAAAGCTATTATAATTTTAAGGTCAATTTTATATCCCGCATCTATTGAAAATAGCATATATATTCTAGATCAGCATTTAAAAAAAAACCAAAAGACTCCAAGATCTCTTTATAATCATTTCTTATTCAAAAACAAATTTAAACCAAAGGCGAACAACTATATAAATACAACAGGAATCTAGTTATATTAATTTAAAATAGTTCCAGTAGCTTTCTTTATTTTTAAAATATATAGAACTTCCCCTAGCCGCCATTTCACAATTTTATCCGCGATTGGCACTCGAAAAACTCCAGTTCTGGCGGCAAAATAGCTGATTCGGCAACTCTGCTCCCTATTCCCAGCCCTCGGGCTCTCTCCCTCTTTCCACTCAACTGTTAGCCATCATTGCGACGCTTTGAAGTTACGTCGCTTTGACATGTGGTCAGTTTTCCCTGAGCAAAGCTTGTCACAAATGTCACACAACTAATGTGGCATGCCACATGCCACTTGCAACATTTGATTATCAATTTGTCAATTCTATTATAACTATCTATAAATTTCCAAGTTGCCACTGACAGTTCAACGTAAACAGCAACAACAAGAACAACAACAATGACAACAACTAGTTACTCTTACGGAAGTGACCTTTTTGTCTAAATTATTTTTAAATTGCCATTTTTCCATCATGCTGTGAATTTTCCCTTACGCATTGTGCGTGCATTTGTTAAGAGAATGAGGTTAGCTGTGTCGTATTAAGAGAGTGTAGTGGGGGTCAGACTCATTTGGTTTGTGCATTGACTAAGCTTTCGAGCAGTGCTTTTTTGTTGCGCTTAGCGCCATCTTTTGAATTTATTGTGCATGCACATTCAACAGGCAAAAGCTTTGAACGTGAATGCAAAATATTAGGGAATAATACGGGAGCCGAAAACCAAAATTTTCCTTAATATTGTAATTTTAATCGAAGTAGTTCATTTTCAAGAACCGAATACTAAAACATTTGTTCCAGTACGGCCTCTGTACATTTTTTCCAAATATTATTTTGAATTTTATAATAAAATTTATCTTGTTTTTAGAACAGTTCTTAATTTTCTTACTGGCGCAATTATCTGGAAACCCTTTTAAACTAGATATATTGCTTTTTATTGCAGCATACATATGTTGATTAGTTTTGCGATTGCTTTAAAAGCTGAAATATGGTAAATGGCAAGGATGTTGAGGACACAATTAGTGACGAGTGCTCATCAAGTTGAATAGAACATGCTGCTCCCATTTTTAATGTGAGGGAGGGAGACAAACGCATGTGGTCACTCACTACTCAACGAAGAGATAAGGAGAGGAGAGAGCTGGTCAAAGCTCTCCTGCAGTTCAACAGCTGGGGACGCCCACGCGCTCTCAAGGATGCGAAATACCAACGCGTGGGAGAGACGATTGTGGAAAGTGCGAGGCGAAACACAAGACACCAGAGTGCAACAACAAAAACTAAAAAGAGAGAGCAAATTATAAAAAGGGAGTGCGAGGTACGTACGTGAGTATGCATGGGTGTGTGTGTGTGTGTGTGTTTGTGTGTGTATGTGTGTTTGGGCGCTGAGTGCAATTGGGCGGTTCCCTGATATTGAGTTCGTTCTCTGCTTCTCTTCAGCTTCTTCTTGTGACCTTGTCCGCCAAACACAGCAAGATATAAAAAAAAAAAAAATAAACTTAATTTTGCAACGTCATGTGCATTTTGTGGCGCCTGCTCAACATTTAGTTTGCTCATTTTCATATGGCATATGGCTAAGGAATTTACGAAATTATGAGTACTTTTAATCAGGGTATCAATTCGAAATGATCAAGTATATTGGTTTCAGTAAAGGTTATGGCTTCGAAAAACCGGTATTATTTCGGTTTGAAAAAAATTATTAAAATTATTGTTGGAAAACTAAAAAACAATGATTCTTTTATAACAAAAAATGTAAAATTTGTATTATAAAATTGAATGCGTCATTAAACCAAAACTAACCGTTTTACTAATCGGTTATTTCGGTTTTGCTAGAATAAAAAAGTTTTCTTTCAGATACGTTCACCGAATTCAATTTCAATTGCGATAACAGTTTTAACCCCAGCTTTTAATAATTAAAGCCTTTTTCTAACTAATTGCAAGAAATTGCAAAACAATTTGGAAATGTGTAATGCAATTTTTAAATAAAATGCAACGCAGTTTGATTTTTCGTGCGGGGGTGTGTGTGTGTGTATGTGTTTGTAATCGCATTCTATCAAACATTTAATTATATGCATATAAGTGTGTAAACAAATGACAAGCAGAGGCGTAGTGAAAAAGGGGAGAGGGAAAGCCGACCACAAACCAAACGACTAACAAATTTGCACTCTTACGAGCTTTGTAGAATTCTGAATTGTGGCTGTTGTTGTTGATTTGAGCGCTAAGCAATTATGGCATTGGCGCCATAATAGAAAAAGCGATAAAAATTATAAAAAAAAAATATAACAAAAATCAAAACAATTATTGCCATTATAATAAGTAGTTAATATATATATTTATATGTGTATAGGTAATACATAAAAAGTATGCATGTACATTTGAATGACATGCAGTGCAATTTTCATGCATGATTGCACTTCATTCTCATTTGACAGTTTGAGAACAGCTCTACACAAGTCATGGAAAGTTCATGAATTAAATGAGATATTATACATATATATGTATGTGTGTATCTATATGTATATATATATACTGTATTTTTAAATTGAGGTAGTTCTGAGTGCAGTGAAAACTTGTTTTCACCATTTATGAAATGCGATTAGATTAGATAGCATTCACAATTTTAAAATGATTAGATACGCCTGCATTTGAATAAATTTCGATGAGGTGAACCGATTTATTTGAAGTGTGCAAATAATTTGGTGTATTAATATTTGAATTTCAGCTCAAATCAGTTAATTTTTATTATTAGATACACAATCTTTGGCTTGGAAACACATTTCATGATCATAAAACGAAATTAAAAATGCAGAGATACATACATACATTTTAGTGACAAGAAGCTGCGAGTTATTGATTATAAGTCCATCTATGTACTACATACATACACATACATACTGTGTGCACTGTACTGTGTGTGCACATATTTGCCCAAGCTCCCAGCAGAACTTTCCAGAATGTGGTTCGCCAAAAGCAATAACAATAACAAAAACAAAACAATAGGAATTCAAGTAGACTCGCATATTAGAAATACACTGGGCTTATTTATTTATTTATTTTCGATTCCCAATGCCATAAGCTAACGCGTATTATTTAAATCACTAGTCAGTATTCAGTTTTGTCTAATAAGATGTTAAGGAACCTTAAAAAATTACTTTGAAGGATTATTTAAAGGCTTTTATTATATCAATCAAATGTAACAATTTTCTATGATTAAAAAAAAATTAAAAATAATTATTATTAATTTTTATTGTATCCAAAAACAGTAATCAGTTAAATTAAATGTTATTACATTGGAATTTAAATAATAATTAAAATTAATTTTTATGTTTTTGAATTTAAACATAAAACAGAAATTTAAAAAAACGCTAAAAAGTCTACTGTTATCTGAATAACTTTTCTGAGAAAGAGGCAGCACAATTAGAATGCTTTCAAGTTTGACTGGGTAATTTACGTTTTGTGTGTTGTTGCAAATACAGTTGACAACTGACGACAGCGTCTCACTAATACACACAAGCAACCCTGTGCTTTCGTATGTGTGTGTGTGTGTGTGTGTGTTCTCATACTAATGCATTTTGATACTGGCCTTGAACGTGAATTGCATTTGCGCAAAAATCTGATGAGAGAGGGCCGCGTGCGAGCGAGCACGCGAATGCGAGAGTGAGTGGGACAGCTAGCGCCAGGGAGCAGGAGAGAGGGAAAGAGGGAGAGGAATCGCAAGAAATTTTTGCCAAAGCAAAAAGTTGAAGTACATACAAACACAGAACCCTAGCTGAAAACGGGCTGCAACGTTGCTCACTTGCACTCATACTCTCTATCTATCCCTCTCTCTCTCTCTCTCTCTCGCTCCGCCTTTTGCCTCCTGCTGTAGCTATCTTGCTCTCGCATTGCCCAACTAAATATTCAAAGCAGTCTCAAGGTTATCGCACACATACAGACACATCTACTTATTGCACATATCATGTACATACATATGCACATATTATGTATGTACTATGTACACAGAAGCACATTCTCTCTTGCACTCTCTGCTACGTGCTCTCCTTTTGAATTTTTTACTTTTATTTTTAATTTTTTGGTAACCAAAAGCTCAAAACTTTCCAACTGCATTTCTTAAAGATCTGGACGTTTGTATGAATGCAAAAATCCCCCAAACTACATACAGTTAGTTAAAGACGTATTTTGACAAAATACAAAACTCGATGAAAAATAATATTTCTTTATTTTAAACTTTTTCGTCTAAAAACAGAATAATAAAATAAGAAATGGAAAAAGGCATCCATAAAATTTATATATTTCTGACAAGAGAACACTTTCTTGACTAACTGTATGTAACTAGTTTACTTCTCCTGCCATTCTGCCAAATATAAGCGTTTGAAATTTACTTTTACTATTTACTTTTTTATAGCTATTTTTCATTGCTTTGCCATTTCACATTCTGCATCACAGCCGCCGTTGTGGGCGTTGGAACGGCTGCAGTGGAACGTAAGTAATTTTATGAAACCTATCGCCATTACTTTTGAGTCGTATGCATGCGTGTGTGTGTGTGTGTGTGTGTGTGAGAGAGAGACCGAATCTTTGATTATTGATTCGTAATAGTAAAACCTTTGAAGTGCCTTCATAAATGGATTCCATGTGCAAGCAGTGAGAAAGAAGAGTATTCACACAGTCAACTATGTGTGTATGTGTATATACATATGTATACTTTATATACCTGATGACCTATTTACAAGTTTTAAATGCAATTTCTGCTGTGCTTACTATGAAATCACATTTAGTATTAAATCTCATGCAATTACAAAGAATCGACTGTAAACTCACAATAACAGAGCTTTAATTAAATGCCCTTTGAGATACTGAACTTGCAACGCCAATGACGCAAGTGGAAAGAAGAAGTGGCAGTCAGTGGGTCACTTGGTGGGCGGGAGTGCGAAAGAAGAAGCTATTACTGTGGACATTCATACACTCAGAGAAAAATGCCATACTAAGTTTAAATAAGTCCTTACCTGTATTTTTACTGTTTTGCTTTGAGCACTTTAAGATTGAGGTGTACTCAACTTCTTAAATTAAGTATGAAATTTTTGTGTATGCTTTAATCTTTTACAGATTTTAAATAATCACAAAATGTACTTAAAGTATCCCACAAAAATCTAATTTTTAAATTTGAAGAATTGCGGAAAGCAAACTTAAATTGAGATTTTTGTACTCGCTCTTGGAAATTTTGAATTCAGTTTTTGACATCGTTTGTACTTGAATTTCCTCTATTTTTTTTAAGTGTACAGCACACACATATACGCATTCTTGCATTAAATGTCAAAGTTGAGAATAGGAAAGTAAATCAACAATCCAATTGCAAGCTAAAAGTATCTAATGAAATCGTAATGAGTATCATTTGATTATTCTGAGCAAAAAAAAAACATATGTACTTATGCACAAAATCAACAAACATTAAATGTATTTAGATGCACCCACAACTCTTACATATTATACATTCAAAATGAATTTATATTTTAATTGGAAGGATGAATAAATACAAATGTTATTTGTATACATATTACTTTTGAATTAAGCAAACTTTGGTAGTTATATATGTGCTGGGTCAAATAAGCTAAGAGCCACTGTACATATTTACATACATATGTTTGTCAATAGATTCAAATGTCAGCATTGCATAAAACGCGCCCCTCAACCAGAGTCGTCACCCCTCTCTGCACTGGCGAATGCGAAACATGAAAGGGAAATTTCTGGCACATATTTCAAATGTCGACTGCAGACAACGAGTCGCACGATGATTCATCAGAACAGGCAACTCAACTTCAAGCAAATGAGAGCGTGTACGCTCAGCGAGAGAGTGCTTCAACAAAGAGCGTGAGAGAGAGTGTGCCATTTTATAGTCATATAAGGCACAAACACAAGCACATATTCGCACATACCGACCCGCCCCCATGCTACAGCAGCAGCAGCAGCAGCTGCAGCGAAAGCTTTTCAAATGCATGTGTTATATGGGACGCGCTCTCGCTTGCTGTCTCTCTCCTGCTCTCATTTCGTTTGGCGTTGCGCTCTCGCAAAGTTTCAATTTTCGTTCAGTTCGCTAGCAGAGCCTCCGCCGCCTTTATGGGTTTCATTCCAATGTGTTGCACACAAACGCACACATACATACATATGCACATATAGGCAATCCTTGTAGCGTTTATTTCAAGTTCACTGTCAAGGTCACCTACTCTTGTCATGCGCTGCAGCAGCAGCTTCGTGGCAGCCTCAACAAAGATTATGTACCCTACAGTGGTTGCAAATTGTATTCATCCCCCCTCTCTATCTCTTTCTCTCGCCCAATCCTGCCCCGCTTGCAATACATTCTCGGTTATTTCACTTTTCTCAACGAATACTGAATTTATAATATATACATATACGCCTAGTTATTACAAATGCACTGCAAATACATAGTTACACTATACATAGTACACACTGTATTTACAATTGTCTGTATATATTCGTAGTTTGCTCTGAGCCAAGTTTTTTCGATTTCATCTGCCCTATCTCACCTCTCAATGGTTTTCAGTTTTAGTTTTAGTTCTGTTTGTTTTTGTTTTTTTTTTTTTTTTGTCTTCAGCAAAATATTTATGCCAATTTTGTATAGTAAACAAATATTTTTGGCTCATTTTTGTTTACCCAGAAATATTCAGGGGCACAGGGTGTATACTTAATTTTATGTGACATTTTAATTTACTTGATGATAAACAAGAAAAGTTTTCTGTTAAAAACTCATTTTAAAAGCTAAGGAGTCTGCAGGCAGTGAGAGTGACTCAAAGCAAACAACTGACACATGTCTTAGTTATATATTTGTGCGTAGTATATGAGGTTCACGTATACGTAATATTTAAGGTACCCAGTAGGAAAACGAAAGTCTTCCTTTAGAATTTCACAATTTTTTATTTATTTATTTATATAAACTTATCTTAAACAAACAATAAGATAAGTGTAGATCAATTAGCAATAGCAACTATATTATTATAAGCATTTTACGCATGCCAAAAGCATGAAAAGGGAAGTATAAATATAAGACAACAAACAAATTAAATTGAACAGTATAACGAATAAAAATTTTCTTCTATTGGGCATCTTTAAGTTTTTTACCAATAAATTAAATTTGTTAATATGGCGTAGTCAGAGCTCTTCGAATATTACATATTACACAAGAGAAACAAATTAGGGCTGACAAAAAAAATAAGGGAACATATCAGACATATTTGTTTTTTTAATCCGACAAATCACACAAATATTATATTATCTATGGCTACCATGCTTAAAAATTGCTGCTGGGATGTTGAACTGCACATCTGCAGCTGCGGTTTCTAGCAGTAGTTGCTATATATGGAAGTATAAATTTAGTATACTCATATGTATGTATGTATGTCTGTAAGTTTGTATGAATCTGAATTCCCTTTATAAAGACAGCGCTGCGCATGACATAAGAAAACGGCGCACGAAAGCAGCGAAGCAACTGATGAAAGCGAAGTCATGCAATATCATCTGTTGCATATAGTCCACATACAGGTGCAACATACAGATACATTTACAAGTACACACACAGATACAGATACAACTATAGATACATCTACAGATGCAGTCAGTTTTCTAGATGCAAGCGTTGCAGTTGTAGCATTTAATTAAATTAAACAATTAAACAAACATGCAAGAGAGCGTATACACACACATAGAAATATACATATGTACAGTCTTATGTACGAGCCTAAACAAATTCAATTAACAAACAGGGGGCAAAGGGCAACGGTGCACGAAAATTGCAACACACGCACATTTATCAGCGGAAAGCGTCTAAAACTATGACATGTATGTACATATGCATTTGTGTCTACAGTTGGTCAAGTAATTCCTATGACAAAGGACTAAATTCACATATATCTTTTTATTAAAAAAAAAAAAAACAAATTCACAAAACTATTACCATTAAATAATGGTAATTTTTCTTTTTTATTTAATGCCAATCTCATTATTTTTTTTTTAAGTATCATAAGCAACTATAATAAAATATGAAAATAAAAAAGTTAAAACTAAACAAGAAAAGGTTTTTTTTTCGAAAAATATTATATGTGACTTTTAAGTTTGTTAAAACAATTCCTTGACTAGCTGTTTGTATTCATAACAAGAATTAAAACGTGTGTCCTTTACAGTTCGTCAAAGCAATTACTTGACTAACTGAATGTTTTTAAAAAAGAAGAAAATACGTACATAAATAAATAAGTGAAAAAAATTAAATTAAAAGCCCTTTTAAGTTTGTCAAATTATTTGATTACAATTACTTGAATAACTGTATGCATATATAAAAAAAAATGTGCTAAAACAGTTTTGTACATGCTGAAAAGGTATTTTTTTAGACATACCAATTTTTTTCCACGTAATAGACTAAATAATAGTAGTGGTGAACATATTCAGATATTTTAAAAATTAAAACTATATAAAATCTTTTTTTTTAAATATATGCCCTTTCAGTGTGTCAAAACAATTACTTGACTTACTGCAAGTATTAATTTGTACATCACTGTGTGTACATAAAGGCAACTGTTGTTGTTATTGCTTTGTTGCATTTAGTCAGTAAATGCGCTAATTATATACAATTTGCAAACACAGCAACCTGGTTAGCCCAGTCCCAGACCCAGAACACGAAAACAACAACAAATGTACTAAAGGTAGATACCTAAGTACATCTACATATGTATGCATTATTGTGTGAGAGTGTGTGTGTGTCTTTGTATATGAAACGGCAGTAAGTAAGGCGCGGTCAGGGTAGACTGCACAAGTTAAAAGCAGTGGGCGATAGATCACCATCGCCTTCACACTGGTATTGGAGAGTAAGAGAAGCAGGAGGAGCAGCTTCCTTTATATGTATGTATGTACGTGTGTGTATGTGTGCATGTGCTTACTCTTTAGCACTGTTCGCTCTTGCATTTCGCTTTATTGCATAACATCCTTGAACTTGAACCGAGGCTGAGCTGAGCTGAGCTTTGGGTCGCTTGGCTGCTCGCCTGGTTTGCTTTTGGCACTGGCTGCGCTTCGGCTGACTCAGCGACATACACACACACACACACACACACACACACACACACATATGTAGAGCTGTGTATATACATGCAGCTGACTGCTCTCCCCCACAGCTGCAGTCCACACAAATATTCACCTCGTCCGCCATTCGGCTCAACGACAACGCGACGTCAACGTCAACGTCGACGTCGAAGTCGCCGTCTACGAGGCGTCGTTGGCCTGTGTCTCTATCGTTTTGTGTTCTGCTTGGCATTGAAAGCGCGACAAGCGAGCAGCGAACAACATACCATTCCCCAGCAATATTAGCCCCAAACAAAAAATATATACAGAGAGAAATCCGTGTCCGCAGGAGCATTAAAAAATATAATAAAAAAAAAACTTGAATTGCAATTTATTAAATTCAAGTAAAACTAAATTAGACACGCAAAAGCAAATGACATCAACGAAAACATCGAAATCAAATTGATATTTATAAGGAAACTAAGATTGACAAGCCCGAAAAGCAGCAATAAAACCCGAAAATAACAATAACAGTACACATAAACAAATAATGACAAATTAATTGTGCAACAAAAAAAACCCGTATAATTTGGAGACAATCGAAATAAAAATACAAAAAAAAAAACAATTGCGAAAACAACAATAATGAATTCCAATTGTACCTCACATACAAACAAACATCGAGTAAGTGCAGTTCTATTGTGTATTCCCTAATTTACGGAAGTAAATAACTAAACAAACGAAATTTGTGCAAAATTCTCAACAAAATATAAGGTAAATATGCATTTACCTTTTACCTTTGAGCATTACGTGTCAAACATGTGATTCCGTTCTGCTTACATACAAATTTAAATAATGCATGCAAAAAAAAAAGAATACGAAAAAATTTCAGTGAAAATGAAATGAATAAAAAATATGGTACAATTGCATCATCAAATTGGGAAATGCTGGAAAGCAAAAGAAAAGCCATATGGATGATGTTCTTCAACAAGGTAATTAATATGCAAAATTTGTATCCTAATATTCATTATAAAAATGCGGTTTTGATTTGTGGTTTCCGTTATTCTGATGGTTTTGATTGCATCCCAATATCATAACATTCAAGTGAAGCTTTGCTTGATATAACGGCAACTAAAGCTCTTTGTAAAGTAGTCATAGTCTAAGTAGTCATGTAAAAATACATTAAAATATCGAGAGAGAAAATCGATTTTCACGGAAGCGATATTATTTAACGATCTATTGAGTTGCTTAAATCAATTTTCATAACAAATCGACAACTCGCTGGAGTTTGTTAATCGCAGTTCATTTGAAGAATTAAGCTAGAGCTGTTGATATTTTAATAAATGTCAATAATATTTCAATATGAATCAATATAATTTTTACTTGATATTTTTGAAAGAAAAAAAATATTAAAAATATCGAATAGATAAATATCTGGAAATTGAATTTGCAATTAAATTACCCTTGTATTTTTAGTGAAAACTATGTCTTCAAATTAAAACACAAAAAATTTTTTTTGAGAAATTCGATATTTTCGACTCGATGTATTATTTACGGATATGTCGACCAATCGATTATTTTTGTTGGTCGAGTACACATTTCGATTTAAAACTCGATTCACAGTTTGGATTTACATCTCGAGTTGAATGTTTGGTTTGTACTTCGTGTAGACAGGAAACCCATTTAATTTATCTAATCGCTGACTTAAATGAATAATATTATCTTGATGTTATTTATATTTTGCGTGTCATGTCGTTGCGAAAAACACGTCACGCGGCGCAACAACAAAAGTTTACATGGTTTACTTTCCGTTCTCTGCGTTCCTTGCACTTGTTATACATTTGTACGTACGCTTTTGTATGCATGTGTGAAGATGCGAATGTGTGTGTATTTAGCTTCTTTCTTCCTCTTCGTCTTGCTGTGCCTTTCGATATGGGTTTGAGAAAAAACGATAGTTACAGAGTAGCTTAAATATTTAAGGATATAAATTAAAAATTTAAATTGTTTAAATTCGCAAGTCCTTCTGCTAAAAGTCAATAGTTCACAATGGCTGATGTCCTCATGCAGAAAGGGCAGCACAAAACGTATCGCGCAACAACAGCAACTGAGTGTCAGCTACAAAAAGCAAAAGTAAAGCTCACACTCTTTGACTCACACACACACACACACACACATACATGAGCGTAGATAAAATGAGCGCAGCATGAACAGCAAAAGAGATTTTTAGAGCAAAAAGCACAGTCAAAGTGTCAACACTAATACAAATGTAAAGCGCACACGCACATGGCTAGAAATATAAATACAGATACAGATAATGAGCATAAGAATGGCAACAAAAAAATCGGCAGTGGGTAAGATACATGGAGAATGCATGAATGAAAGAACAACGACAATGACAGTGAGAGACAGGAGAAACAAGTTGAACAGAGAAAACTTAACTAAGACTGAAGGCCACAACAACAACAGCACACCACAACGTGATGTGCGATGGCAATATCGGTGTGTGGGGCAGTAGGACAAACACGAGGTGGTGTGGAAGTGTAGAAGAATAACAGGAACAGGAAGAAACCAAAAACTTGACGAAACTTACGAGAGAGAGAGAGAGAGCACAAAAGCAAACACGAACAAAAAAAATAAGAAGACAGGCAAGTTCTGCCGCCGCTGCGTCGCGACGCTGTCGACGTCGCAGTAGCGTCGGCAAACACACAGCAAACTTTCCACGCGGTCTGCGTCCAACAGCGACGGCATTGAGCAGCGACACCTTTAACCGATCGCAGCGCAGCGCAGTTCCTGTTCTCGCGTTCCCGAGTGTGTGTCCATCGTTCGTCGTTAGTCGTTCATGGCGCAGATTGTGTGAAGTCGCAGTACAAAATGCGGAAAAAGCGCTAGTTAAAATCGGGATATACATATTTAGATACATACAGTGAGTCAAGAAAGTGGTTTTTTTATTCTATGGTAAATTTAAGAATTATAGACAAGAAAAATTAAATGAGAAAAAAATAATAAATTCACAAAAAAATATATAAGTATGTACATATGTATGTATGTTGTATATTGCATTAAAATTGTGTAAGTTCTGGATTTTTGTCAAAACACTTTCTAGACTTACAGCAAACAGTATACATATGTATATAATCACTATAATGTGCTTGTATGCATATGACGTTGTTGTTTTGGTCCTGCCACGCAAAATGCCAAAAACAACCCTCGTTTAAGCCGCCGAAATGAAAATCACGCAAATCTGCTAAGAGAATATAAGAGATGGGGAATGTGTGTGTGTGTGTGTGTGTATGTGTATGGCAATGAGTGTGAGTAAACTGAATTGCGACGTAGTTAGCTTTTGTTTTTGTTATTTTTGCTTTTATTAATTTTTAGCGATAACTTTTGCTGTTGTTGTTATTGCAAAGCAGATAGTCAACGTCAACAATTGCTTAAAGAACAGTTTGTCAAATATTCCATTTAATGTCACTTTTCTCCCGACACTTGTTAAATTATGTATACTTTTTTTAACGTAAACAAAATTAAAACAAAAACAACACTCGTAACAACTAAATTAAATACGTTCAGCACAAACACACACACATACTCATACATTTCTATTAGGCAAAGAGCGTAAAATAAAAACGAAGAAACGCAAGAGAAAAAACAATAAAGTGAATTTCTACAGAAGTTACGAGAAGCTTCAAAGCGTAAGTGTGTGTCTGTGTATGAATGTGTGTGTGTGTATTTCACGAGTTGCAATTTTTCAACAGAATTTATTATTTTATAGTCAAAACAACCAAAATTGTAATACTTCTTACTTGATGTTTACTCAAATCATACGTTGAACACAAAATTTAAGATATCGTTACATTTTTACAATAATTATATGAAGACCCTATTGATATTATGATAAATGGATCGACAAAGTGTGATTAAATGTATCTTTTGCCATCAGGAAGTTCAAAAGTCTAAATTTTTTTTTCCTAATTTTTATTTTGTAATTCAAATTTTTCTAACTTTGGTATTTCCAAATTCTTATCTAGTAAATAAAATATCCAATATTTTATCCGAGTTTTTATTTCCTAATTTTTATTTCCAAATTAAATGTTTCCTAGTTTTGTTTTCACAGTTTTCATTTCCATATTTTCGTTTTTTGAGTACTATTTTTCGACATTTGTATTGGAAATCAATTAAAATCCATACATATTTGTGAGATTTTCAGTTGGTTTCGTTTTATGACACACCTGAATATGTTCCTTTATTTTCATTCATTTTCAATAACCAAAATATGTATGTATATTAGAAAATATGGACAAGTACGTTGATTATTCAATCACGTGACTTTACACCAAATAGTGCCAATTCTTAATTGCCCAACTGTGCGAAACTGTGTTGTTTATCATTCTCCCTCTCGTAATATACAAATATACACATGTACATATATATATACATAAGTACATACTATGACAAATGTTGAACAATTCTGTAAATTTGTAAACTACACTTTTTGTCCATATATAAATATTCATATGTGTGGAATAATACAATGAAATACAGTATTGTGATGCATTCTCTGACTGCCCACAACAATACACACTCTCCCACTTTCACATATGTGCACACACACAGACACGCTCGCAATAGTACTAAGTTCGCAATCAAGATCTAAGCCTCTCTTTTTCCCCACACCTCACGTCTATTTTCCACAACCTGCTTTGTGCCAACAAACAGCAAAACAATAATAGCAACGAATAGACTATACGTATACACATACATACAATATGTACGAGCATGTGTGTGTGTATTTGAGTTGAGTCAAGTTTGCTTGCGTGTTGTTTTTGTTTGTGCAAGATGATTTGTGTATGTGAGATTTAGAAAACTTTTACGTAACATTCGAAAATGCAAAGAGCACCAGGAAGGTGCAATAAGAGAGGAAGAGAGTCATCTTTACGCTTTGGCGGTAATTGCAAAGTGGCGTCATCTTCAAATTGGATTTCAACGAGCTTTACTTAAAATCCACACACAGTTGAGATACATATGCTTATGTATGTGTATGTAGATACATATGTATGTGTTTAGAACAGTACATGCCTCTCACGCAATAATACTGACAAGCTATCAAGTTCATTATTTTAACTTAAAACAAATTTTAGAATATACTTGTTAAATATATTTAAAAAAAAAAAGCTGAAAAGAAGCCAAAACACAGACAAAATAATGCGCAAACATATTAACACATGGCACGAGTGAAAAGAGGAACACAGCAAAAATATAACGCCAAAAAAAATACTCTCGTTGATGATGGCGGCGCTGCTGGCGTCAGCGTCAGCGTCAGAGTCGACGCTGAGTTGTTGTTGTCATTATTCAGTGTGTCGAGGTGGCGGCGTGCTCTCTATGTGTTTCAAGTTCAAGGTTAAGATACTAGTTGTACACACAGCCCATAGGTGCGAGCGAACAAGCACCAGTTGCCAGAGTGCTTCCCCTGTATCAGTGTGCTACGCTTGTATATGTGTATGTATGCATGCTTGTCTGTCTATGTAGAAGTGTGTGATAAACGAGTTTGGCACGTTTCGCTGCGCAAGCGAGAAACGAGTCGACTCGTCAAAGCGAGAGGGCAACATAAAGAGACGGAGAGAATAGCGTCAAACAAAGAGGAAGAGGAAGCCAACGAAAAGCAAAACGGGCGCGCGTCAAACACAAAGTTTATCAAAGTGCATATATATGACTGTGTTCATGTACATACATATGTATGTACGTTAGGTTGCATCAATTTGTATGGTTCAAAAAAATTTAAAAATGCTAATCCAAATTCGTAATGTACGGTCAATTCTAAGATTTTTTCACCAATAAACCAAAGTTCTAAAATCTATTTCTGGTCCCCGCTTGTTGAGTTGAAAAATTTATTTATTTTTTTTTATAATTTGAGCTTGTTATTGATGTTGAAGATTATTTAAATGCGTTTAAATCTTTATTTAATTAAAAACCAGAGTTATGCCGACCATTAATTGATTTTTAGCTTACACCAACAACGATTAAGTCAGAAATATCTCAAAAAATCGTAGCGATGTTCTCTTTTAAGTGCATTAACTGCACTGCTCAAAATTCACAATTCCAAAAGGCAATTTGCCAAATTACGACATTAACTACACTACATTAAACTTAATAATCGTGTTTAATTGCACTATATGTATATTTTTAATGAACAGTACTTGCATTTCGCATAGTTTCAAGTTCGTTGCACTGCATATAGGAATAACCTTGCATAGAGAAATCATTTAGTGTACTGAGTACAGTGATCCCACGGCAATTGTATAAATCTTTAAATGGAAATTTCCGCGGGTACATATATATTTTTGTTTTAATGTAGTTTCAATGATTCATAATTTGTTAATTAACAAGTTTCCCAATTCTGCATAATAGAGCGGTTTTTATTTTATATAAAAACCAGAAATGAAATATTAATAATGAATTCGTGATTTCTGGCATACTAAAAATTGGACCTTAACTATTTGTTCTTACTACATGCTTATGAAGTTGCTTTAGCTTATGAAATATAAATCTATTACGATATAATTGATAATGAAGAAAAATAAGTATAAAATTATTACTCAAGTTTCCATATTAATATCAAGTAAATCCATATTTATAATGAGCTAACATCACATCGATAAACACGATAACCTATAAAGATAAAACATTATTGCAAAATATATAAATTACTAATAAATTTTTTCAATGCAAATATATATTTGAAACTTTCAAAGAATAAATGCTTTTTTACACAATTAGATTTTATTTTTAATCATCGTTACAAACAAATTGTACATGTGTATGTAAATTATAATTTCATAGCTGTATTTTTACAGATAAGACCGATAAGAAATATGAACATGTGTGCAATTTGATTTTTTTTTATTTGCAGTTAAATAAGAATATGCACCCTATATAACCCCTACATTTGTGTATAAAATAGAATTAAATTCCAATAACTTGGTTGCCAGGTGTGAAATAGAAAATATAGAACGAATCTAAAATAGAAATATAATCAGGTAGAATGATTATTTAATCGTATTTTAAATCATATGCAGAGTATTTGGGGGGGAACAAGATCCAAACAATGCCTATATATAAAGTATAGGATGTGTTTGTGCTTGTTATATACAGACGTGTGCAAAATAATATGAACAGCATAATTTTCCAAAAAACGTTGTTAAAATAAATCCCTTATCATGTTAGTAGTATACTAAATAATCGTTTAAAATTTCTTTGAATCTAAATCCTGGTATTTTATAATTCTGGTAACAATTTTGAGGTAAAATTGTTGAGTGCGATAAATAATAACAAACAGTAGTAGTTTTTAAGCTTTGTGAGTACACATTAATGTCCTTATATTTAATATGAAAAAGCTCCCCGATTAATAAGTCCCTTCTGAACATTATAGAATCTATATAGGTTCTGTAGTTTTGAGCCTAGCTATTTTAACTTTTTTCTTAACATCTCTTTATTTAATTAAGCACTGACGATTGAATAGCAATATCAATATTATGGGACGGTTATCTTATTATTTTGCACACGTCTGTATGTGTGAAATCGATAATTTTGACATGCATTTTTCGTTAAGATAATATTTACATAGAGAATTTCAACAAAAATCTCATTTTGTATATTTATTTTTAGTGCGGTGGCAGCGTCAGCATGGAAATTTAATTAGCGACAGTCGAGTGAGCCAACAACAATAACAACAGCATCGGCATCGGCAATAAGAACGGCAGCAAACACAACGCCTACATAACTGAACACAAAAAGGCCTGCGAGAAATAAAAGTAAACACAAAACAAAAAAAATAAAAAAGAAAGAAAGAAAATAAATCATGCGAGTCAAAGAGGAAGAGATACGAAATTTGCCCACATTCTGTTGCCTTCCTTTTCACATGACGACAGCAAAAAATAAATAAAGGCAGCTACAAATATAAAAGCGATAGAGCCGACAAATTGTAAACAACAACAACAATGAAAGTGCACCATACTCAACCCAACCAACCGCCCACCGAACCCTCCTACATCTGTCGTTGCATCACATGAACCTCACTGTACGTGTACGTGTGTATGCGTGTGCGAGCGAGTGGCCAAACAAAAATGGCGCATGACATGCGCACTGAGTGAACAACTTGAACTTGAAAATTGTTATTGTTGAGCTAGTCGGCTGTTCCATTTAACTTGACGCTGGCAGCGACGCGACTTCGACAGTTAACGAGCCGGCAAACCAAAGAGCGCAGCGTTAAAAGAGAGCGCCAGACAGAGAGACGACGCGTCGTGAGCGAGAGTGCTGCTATGCTCAAGCAGCAGGTATGTATGTACGTATGTGTATGTAAGAGGTAAATAAGCTACTATTATGCAAATAGAGAGAGGGAGAGCAAGCTGTAAAGCTTTAGCACAGCTTTTGCGTGGGTGACTTAAAGCAGCGATGCTACGTCAGCGTCGCCGTCGACGTCTGACAACTGTTAGCTTTTGTTGTACTTGCTGCCAGCTGCCCAAAAAACTTTCTCTTTTATGGCGCCCCCGCCTGCTGCCACCACGTGTTTGCTTGTCTTGTATATATGTTTGTATGTGAGTAAATATGCTGTTGCTATTGCATATTTACTGGGATACGATGACGCGCACCTGTGCGCACACAGCTGCAGCAGAGGATGCTGCTGATACGCTAGCTGTGTGTGCTCTTAGCTACAAACGTACATGCATACACACACATGCATACATGCATGAAAGTTGGTTTCCTTGTTGCCTGCTTTGCGAAAAGTTGTTCAGTGTTGAGCGCACTCCCGGCGAGGTCAGACCAGTGTTGCCACATTAATTAAATATGCGTCTCTCTCTCTGTGTGTGTGTGTGTCTGTGTGTATGTCTGTGTGTAAAGCTACCATATGAGTGCTTTAATTGTGTGATAAAACTAAAAAAACAAATGTGGAAAATAGATAAACATTCAAACTTATTAAGTATGCAAGTAAAAGTGTGTGAGACTTACAGTTAGTCATAAAAGTGTTTGGACAACGTCAAAAATTTACAAATTTTCTCTTGTACAACATGTATATTATTTTTATGGATTTTTAGTTTATTTCATAGAAGAAATTAGAAAAATAGAAATAATTTTGATAGAATTTGAATACATTTAAAAATAAAATAACACATTTGTGAACACTTTTCTGACTAATTGTATATTGTCAACATATGGATATCAAATTTTAAGCAATGAAGATAGTGGACACACACACACACATACATTTATAATGTAGTCAAAGCTGCGCCTCAACATATGCAACACATTTTTGTCTTGTTTTTCTTACGCTTGTGACCTTTTGACAAGCACTCACACACACAAGCACACACACAGCTAAAAGCACACTGTATACAATAAGGTGCGATATGTAAGCAGCGTTGAGCTATTTATATACATGCATATTATATATACAAGGTATATAAAAGTGTACAGATATATGCTAGTCTAAGTAAGTCAAAAAAAAAGCATACTAACATACGTATAAATATAAATAAATCTTTAACGGTGCTTGCAGCTTTTTAGTGAATTTGTCTGAATTTCATGAAATTGTGAAATGCAAACAGAAATGTCAAGTGAAGAAAGATAAAGAAAATGCAATGCAAATCCAAGTGCAAGGTGACTAAAATAACAACAACAACAACAACAATAAGAAGCATCAGCTGCAGCAGCAGCAACAACTAAAAAGCTATAGCAGCAGCAGCGTCAGTAGGTTCATGTCTTCGCTAAGCTTACGCTAAAAGCTCCGTATTGCCATTGACACTGGGATACACCCTGTGCTCGCTTTGAAAATTGTGAAAACAAGTGAACACAGCTGGTGGTATCCAGTTTCCGTTGGCATCCATGCAACACAGAAGCAGCAACAACAACACCAACACGAGCAACAACAATTAACAGGGTGAGTAGCGTTCATTTAATTGAAAATTTTTAATTTTCTTTGCAAGTCCAATGTCTTTTTTTGATGTTTTTTTCCACTTGTTTTTGACTTAAAGTTTTGATTTAACTTTTGTTACAATATCATTTGACCATACTAAATATTTATTATTCTAGCCATAAGCTTTGTTTAACAACTTTTCATTTGTCTACCCAAAAATGTTAATTAAAAACTTAATAATTGTAGCCAAATTTGTTACAATCGAGCAACTCAAATCGGAAAATGAAAAAACAATTTCGAAAAATAATTTTAAGTAAGCAAAAACAAAAAAAAAAAACAACGAAGAAAATTAGTCAAAAATACAAAAATTGCATATAATTATATTCAGCATTTACTTGTAATTACACATTTCTATTATTAATTAGAATATTATTATTATGATTTTGTTTTTCAACAATTAACTATTCGCATTTTCACGCACTCATTTCGACTGTGGAGGGGGGGATTTTCCTTGGAAAATTGATTGCGCTTCAATGCGTCGAAAGCAACGCTCTGAAAATTTTAATGAAAATTTAATTATGACAGAAAAGCGGCAACAAACAGTCCGTAGTAATAATTGAATACTCATACTCTTGATACGAGTGAAATTTTTTCCATATTTTGTTTCTTTTTTTTAAGTGTGTATTTGTGTGAAAATCTTTTATTTCGGCCAACAAAACAATTAAAACACATTTTCAGGCTGCAATTCGGAAAATCGCGTGCAGTGCTCGTTTGCAATTTTCTATTTTCGTTTCGCTTTGCAGCTTGTGCCGCTTTTTTGGCTTTTTGGCTCACTGACAGCCGCTTGAGGAGGCCAAGATAAGGGTGAGGAGAGAAGAGGAGAGGAGAGGATAGGGGCGGGTGAAAAAAAAGACAGATCTTTCTATCTAAATTATATCTACGGTGACATTATTTCGACATTTATTTGCATTTAGCTGCAGCGTCGTTTTGTCACTTTTGCATTTGCATTTCAAATGACCCTCAATTATCCTTTGTTGACTGACTTTGTGCTGTATCTTTCTTGTCGTTGTTGTAGTTGTTGCTGTTGCTGTTGCTGTTGCTGTTCAGCCATGAGGTCAAGGAAAGTGAAATTGATTTTATTTTAGACCATTTCCCTTCTTACATACACTCGAATTTAGTATAGATAGCTTTGCTCGTTGCTTATGCAATCAATAGTTTAACAGATACTCACAGTTTATCACCTGATTTGTTTTGTCCACTTTTCAGCTACAATTTATGTCACTATAATCTTGTTTTATACAAAATATATCTCTTGTAATTATATGCGAGAATTTGTAAGTTCAAGTCAGGTGACCTCATACCAGCTTTTATGATGAAATCAGCTTTCTGACTAACAAACTGCATCAAAGTACTTATAAAACAATTAAAAATGAACAAACAAACAAAATATGTATACGCAAAGTTACGTGTTGTAACTTTGAATATAGAAAATTATTGAAAAACTAGTAACAAATGAAGTAAAGTAACAGAATAATTCGAAAAAAAGAACTAGGTTCATTAACTAGAGGAATATCTGAAAAAAAAATGAGAGAAAAGATTAAAAAAAACTGGAAAAAATTTTAGAAATTGAATAATATGGTAGAAAAATTAGTTAAACCCACAGAATGATAGAAATGCAGAATAAAATGAGAGAAAAATTAAGGAAAAGTAACAGAATAACTAAAGAATATCAAATATAAAGTACAAACTGGGAAAACAAATGAAAAATAAAAAAAAAACAAAATAAGTTAGACACGCAGAATTATTGAAAAAAATTGAGCAAATGTCTGCAAAACTAACCAAATAAATAAAATACTGAGTTAATTATGTTATGTTATGAAAGTAATTCTTAAAACTACATTTCAGTCTACCTCAACTCTAAGCTACGTGATTTTCACAAAAATGTGCTACTCATATCTTCGATTCAGGAAACCAAAGACGATTAACTATTGATAGCTTTTGAATACGTATAGAATTTTGATTAAATATTATAGATTATGTGCAATTTAGGCCAGGTAACCGAGGATAAGATAGAAAATACATATTTACTAATAGAACACGATTGTAGTTTCTCTCTCAAGTCAATCCAAAAATTTACAGTTAAAACGAAAGCTTTTGAGTATTTGTATTTGTAAATGTTAAAATATTGCCATAAAATAAATGGATTCATGCATGACGACGATTAACACACAAACACAGTTACAAATACATACCTACATAATATAATTTTTTTTCAATTTAAGTTGACCTTAGAATAAAATTGATCGATAGTTTCGCATAAATGCGAAACACACACACACACACAGGGACACAGGGAGACTCCAACAGAAATGTGGCACATGGTAAAGCCGCCTTCAAACACACACATACCAAGAGAAACGCTCACACACACACACACATACAAAGGTAAATCACCTTGAACATTAACGCCCAATGCAAAATGCAACTGACATGAGAAATTTGTGTGAAACATACGGCAGCAATGTGCAAGCGAGACAGCAATCTATTGCAGGGCAAAGAAATAGTTGGTGGGGGGGAAAAATGGTGGAATGCGGGAGGAGAGGACGTCAAGTCAAACGTGAGAGACAGCTTGTTATACATAGTTTTGTGGCATGAGCGAGACCCGCACTACATTTGCGTCATGCGAATAGCAACAACAAAAACATCAAGCCACAGCGCTACAACTACAAGTCGTTAAAAAATAGTTAAAGCAAATAAAACAAACACAACAACAACTACAACTACAATCAATTGCAGCACTGCAAAGCAAAAGCTTTATCGCTTCCTGCTGTTGTTGTTGCTATTATTTGATTCTGTCTATGTGGGCGCTATGCCAAAAGCTCTCTCTCTCACAAGCACACATGTTCTCTTTAACTAGCGCTCTTGTGTTGACTCTCTCTCTCTCTGTCTCTCTCTCTGCTCATTTTATTGTTAGCTTTTGTGAACGAACTGAGCAGCTGACAGTTGCGCTTCAGCATTAGAGGAGCGCAGTTTGCAGTTTACTTTGCGCCGAACGAAATGAAAAGTTGTGACTGTATGCAAGTGTATTTGTGTGTGTTGGGTGTGTGTGTGTTTTGGGTGTTGTGGCACTTGCAGTTGCAGTTGCAGCACCAAGAGCTGCCAAAATGCAGACAGCCCAGAGCGTTTAGTATATTTCACCTTTGAGCGTCTTTGGGTCTCACTCACACCACTCACCACGTACTCACTCACACTTTTACACTTGGACACGCAGCGCTGCAAGTTTCATTCACGCCGTGTGGCCATCGAAATTGTCGTTGCGTCGTCGTCGTCGCGTCGCGTAGCGTTCATAAAAGAAATTGGCCTAAAATTGTAACAAACAACAACACAAAGTGGAAGCAGCAAACGATGAAGAAGCAGAAGAAAACGAAACGAAACGCAGTCGCAGCTGCAGTTGGCGTCGACAGCATTGCGCTGCCAGCTGCCAGCTGCTTGCTGCTTTTTCAGCTGCATGGCCAACGTCAGTCGTCAGTTTTAATTTCCACATCGAGTTAACAACACGAGGCAGCAGCAGCAGCAGCGGCGGCGGCGACTTCAGATCCCAAAAAACAGAGCGAAAGGAGCAAAAGCACAAAGTGTTGGCGTCTGTTCAGTTGGCATTTGGATTTTGTGGATTGTGGATTTTGTGGAGTTTGGATTAGCTGAGAGTCGAGTGGATTGCAACGTGGTTTCATTTTGTTGTTTGTGTGTGTGTGTTTTAAAACGAAACAGCTGTTTAGCTTTATGTCTGTCTGTGTTGGAGGTTGCATAAACTATTTAATGCACACGTAACGCTTGTCAGCACATCTGCCTGCAATCATTTTTAATTTGTATTTGAATTTCAGTTTTTTCTTTTTTATTAGTATTGCATTATGCAACAATGCAACACAATGCAATTTGCCATGTGAAAGAAAATTCATTGTAGTTTTTTGGGGAAATGCCGCCGTACAATACGAATCGAATTGAGCTCGAATTGCGAGTTAAAAAGCTCTCTCTCTCTCTTCACTCTCTGCGTGGGAGTCTGTGTGAGGCTGCGTGTGTGGGTTAAAAACAATCGGCGACTTTATCTGCGCCTTTTGCCGCATCAATTCACACTCAAACACACACACACACATGCACAGACATTCCTACACATTCCCTCACCCACACGCGCTGTAGCTTTGACTGTAGCTGTCTCTTTTTCTTGCGTTTGACAAACTCTTTCGTTCAGTTTAAATTTAGATAAGCCTGCCTATTTGTTGTTGTTATTTGCTTCCTCTCCTTGCACTTTTTGCTGTTGTCTTATATAATGTATGAAAAAAAGAGAGAGAAAGAGAGAGAAAGAGAGAGAGAGAGAGAGAGAGAGAGTCCTCGTTTGTTTTTAATTGCATTTCGCTTTAAAATCTCCAATTAAAGCGTCGGCTGCTTTGAAATTTCGTGCGCTGTCAATTAAATAAGAAGCGCACACGCGGCGTATGCGCAATTTCACAGATTTTTCATGCTGTTTCAAGCAATAACAACAAAATGCACACAAGCACACACACACATAGTCAATGCATAACGTAACCACTTGACCTTGCACACATGCAGCTTGTATTACACACACACTCACTCACCCTCACTCACACTGACTCACAGTTTATTGGCTTATATAGTTTTACCTATGCACATATATATTGTATATATACAAAGACTCGCATTTTATGTGAATTTTTCGTGTGTAAAAATAACAAATGTCGGCATATGGTGCCTATATAGATATATAGATGTAGATATAGATATAGATGTAGATGTATGTGTGTTGTGTGTGGGCGTTGCAAGGCTTGTTATGAGGTCGATGTGTGAAAAGATGACTGAAAAATGCATTTGACATAGAAAGACAAAAGCAACAACAACCAATGCTTTATTTCAGTTCACTTTACTTTAGATTTTCTATTGAAGGTTTTTCAATGCTTTTAAAGCTTTACAACCAAGGCAAAAAAAAAACAATTAATTACATAAAAAAATCCCTCTCCCTCAATGATTCACAATTATTCACAGTACTCGGAGTATTATCAAGAAATTTGCTATGCGGGTCAATTTGCTAAAGTTTTGCAAAATATATAAAAAACCGGTTTATAGTTTAAACAATTATTTACGTATAAATTAAAAATGTATTCGTCATGAAATGGTTGAACAATTGTTAAGTTTATTTTATGCGCAAATTTAAACAAGTTTTTTATATGTACATATTTTGTATAAAGTTCACAAATGTTGTTGCTTTTATTTTGACAAATTAGCGGCATATTATTTATACATATATTGGAATTTGTACCCCAACTTGAGACTTGTCGTATCAGCATATACATATGTATATTTCACGTCAACAACCTAAGCAGACAATTTTGCTGGAATCTTGTCTGTCTGTCTCGCTATCTGTCTGTCTGTTTGTCTACGTGTACGTAACTGAAAAAGGTACACAAAATGACATCATTTGTTGTGTCTGCGAAGCGTCGTTTGGATCATTAGTCAGTTAAAGATAAAAATATCTCTAAAAAAAAAAGATACTTTGGACTTTGCGAGTATCTATAAGCTGCAGACGTAAAAAAAAATGCACTGATAAGCGATTACAGCGTCTGCAACAACAGCAATTTATGAATCACGTGTTTCCAGATAAGCAATAGAAATATATACATGTATATACACATATATATTTCATATATATATATTGTTTGCCATTTTGTTGTAGCCACATTTCCCGCTATGTTGCTTTTTTGGGGAGTGCGACCTCCAGAGACGGCGACAAGGTCACACACACACACACAAAGCTTTCATCTTTAGTCTTATTGCAGTTCCGATTGCAGTTTTGTAACTTGAAACAAAATTAGGTCAGTGTTACGACCCAGTTTCCATGGATCAGACCTGCCCCTCACCCTCCTTCTGCTTCTTCTCAACCCCCTTCATTTTACAACCCTCTCAACGTTTTGGCCTAAAGCACTTTTGACACCTTTTTTTTTTTTGCTGGTTAAAGGCAATTACAAAATGTTGAATTGCTTTCGTGTTAGCCAAGTATTACTATTGATTTTGCATCTAGTATAAATTGCAACCTACATAACAATGTATCTAACAGATACATATATAGTATTCTGTGTAAATATGTATCTGTATCTGTATCTGCATATCTTGTAGCTGGTAGCAACTGCAGTTTGTGTGTGAGCTTAGCCAAGTAGCCAAAAATAAAATACTCATTGGCTTACGGCCAAAATGCACAACAACAACAAAAGGGATACAGATACTATATGTATATTGTGTAGAAAGCGAAATGTTGGCCCAAAATGAAGTCAAAGCGTTGCTATAAATACTGCAAAATGCAAATTGACAATGAGAGAAAGAGAAAAGAAGAGAATTGAGAACTGCAAAGTGCATACATTTTTTTTATACATACAACTGACAGTGTGTGTGTGTGTGTGAGTGTGATTGTGCCTGTGTGTGCATCCTCTCAAGGCAGCAGTTGTAACAGACCCCACTTCACTCCCCTTTCCCTCTTCCTTCTTCTATCGCCTCCTTTTTTGCTGCAGAGCAAAATCAATGCGCACTTTTGTGTCATTTCGCTTTTCACTTATTACATCACACACAACTACAAATACAAATACTGAAATCGAGGCCCAACAATTTGGGTCAGCTCAGCTGCAAACCTGGCCAACTAAGCAACCAATGTTGCCAAGAATCTATAGCCATCACATGTATATATATATATATATACAGCTATCTATATATATTATGTATCTGTTAGCTAGTCTTGTGGCAACTGCTTAAACTTTAACGAGTTCAGTTCGTTGTCAGTTTTGGGCCTAAAGACAGTTGCATTGTTGACTTGAATTTCATAACACCAAATCATCAACTCAAACTGTTACTGTGTAACAAATGTGGGCTAAGATCTGCTAACTTGTATAACTTACGAATTTTTCTTGATTGAAAACCATATTGAATTCTCAATTCATTGTTTAATCAAGTTTTTACATATTGCAAAAATATACTTAGCTTGTTCTGGTTTACAACTTCAACATAAATATGTACAAAGTATATCAACTCTTCTTTTATGCAAATGTTTCTAATATTTTTCATTTTTTCACTTATGCCGACCAACTTTCTTTCAAATTTAGTAAAGAAATCGACCGCTTTTCATCACTTTAAAAGTTGGCACAACTTTGCGTGTGGTAATTTTGCAAGCAAAGCAAAGAAAAAGCTAAAGAAAACTGGTTAATATTTTATTATAATCATATCTTTTTGGATGTGATTAAAATCCTCAACATGATTTTTATAAAAATTTAATTTCTAAATTTGCAGAGATCTTTCAACTAATTTTTCTCGCTCTACCTTTTGCTTTCTCTCTCTCTCTCTTATTTAATTCAGTTTTAAAAGCTGCAGAGATGCTTTGATAATTTTATCTAATTTTTCTCGAACTCTTATTCTTTCTCTTTCTTTCCCCTCTCTATCTGCCTCTCCCAAACACTCATTCGCCTTTGATCGTCATCGGACCGAGCATAAAATCTTTTTGAGCCTATCACGCATTTGCCACATGACTAATATATCCGCCTCTCTTTTTGAGAACATTATTTCTTTTTTATTTGCTTGGCTTTTTGTTAAAATTAGCCGAAAGAGTCATAATAAAAAAACAATGTGTTGTCTCTCTCGATTCGTGGGGATTTCGCTTGAACAAAAAAAATTACATAAATTGGACGAGCATAGACATTGAAGAGGGCGTTGAATTACCTAGAAAACATATGGAAATCTGTTTTAAATCCCGCTGGAATTTGTGTTGTATTTTTCCTGTGGTTCACATGTGATTCGTGATTTAATTGGCTTGTATGTTGGGAAGCTCGAAATGCGGTTGCTAAGCGTAAATTTCTCACTCGTGAATCGCAGTTATTTTTTTTAACAAATTTTCGAATAATCAATGTTAACACACAAGTAGCTAAAGTGCTTAAGTGTTGAGTAAATATTGATAAACTACTGTACAGTAAAAACTCGTTAACGAGAACTGCTAAGCAGCAGAAGCACTTCTGTAAATCTCTTTTTTTGGATTTTTCAATAAAGTTTGTTCCCACTTAATATGAAGTCTATATAGTAAATTCTCCTTCTCGAACCAACTTCATTCATTCGTTTTAGCCAAGAGTTGACCTTCTTTTCTGACCAACTTGACGCTTTATTCTATTTCTTTCTTTGGCTTTTGCTGTTCGTTATTACGACTGTACACTGTAGTAGTATATATCTAGCGATTATGCGACGTGTTAAGTGGCTGTCATTTCGTTCTGTGACTCGTTACAAATTGTTCGCAATTCAAACATTTTTTTTTTTTTGGCCAGTCAAACAGTAAATTAATTTAAGTAGCATTATGTGGGGCGTATGTGTGTGTGTGTGTTGTGTGTGGGTACTTGCAACTCTTTGGGCAGCACTTCCGCTGACAACAAACAGCAAAAAAGAAACAAACAAAAAAAACAGAGTAAAAGAAATAAGTTGAAAATACTTGAGCTCCAAATTTTACGACACTTTGGCAGGGCAGGTTTTGTATGTGTGTGTGTGTGTGTGTGTGTCGACGCTTTATGACCCAGATAAAAACAAGCGTGTTTGTCAACAACAACAACAACTACACACAAAACTACACACATTTATATATAGTATAACTGAGAACTGTTAATGAAAAGCGCTCAGCATTTGCTTAATGAAATTATAACAGAGATACTAAGTGATTTAACAGAGGGAGGAGCATTTAAAGAGGGGCAAGGGAATGGGAGGGGTAATGTTGCAAGCTACATTTTTTGAGCACACAGCAAACAACAACAACAACGACCGTCTAACCCATTTAACACACATCATAAATTATTTTTGTTTGGTTTTTATTTCCAACAACTTTGTTTTTTTTTTTTTGTATAAAAACATTTTTTTGTAACGCTTTTTAAGCCAACGTCGATACACCTAAACGCACACACACACACACACACACTGACACAAATAAGCCTTAATTTATGTAATTGCCAACGTGGTTGTTGTTGTTACTATTGCAGCAGTTGTTTTTGCGCTTTTGCATTTATTATTATTATTTTTTTCTGTTTTTCTTTGTTGTTACTCTTACAATTTTTTTTTCTGTTTTCTGTCTGGAAATTAGAGCACACAACATTTGCGCGCACGCGATTAAAAATTCTGTTAGACCCACACACACATATACAAGCAGAGGGGATAAAGACAGAGAGAGCGAGAGAGAGAGAGTGAGACGCATACATTCAAGCGCTTATTAATTGTGCGGCGCATGCGGCGTATACGCAATTAATTTTGGCCTTTGCGTGACATTTTGCTCGACAGTTTTTGCATCATTTGAAATTCATGCGTATTAACACAATTGACAACATTCAAAAGTGTTAATTGTTAACTTTAGCTGTAGTTTGTTAAAGTTCTTACTTTGTTTGTGTTTTAGCCGCACCTCACAGCAACAACAATAACAAATTGAGGCCAGCATTGACTGCCAAAAATGACAAATCAAATTGTCATGATTTGTAGTTTTCTTTCCTTCTTGGCAACTAAAAATTTGACTTTTGCACATTAGAAATTTTCGTAATCGCTATCAAATTGTTATCTTATCTCAAGCTGCAACTTTTTACACTGCTTCGTTTCCTTTTTGTTTGATTTAGATTTCCGCGTTTTTCGGCTAAGATTCAAAATGACTGATGGTTGTATTTAAAAGGGGGGGATTTTAAAACTGGCGACACTTGTGACACATAAACGACTTGTATAAGCGATTGAAAACACACATTGACCCACTTAACTAATCACATTTCAATTGATAGCGTATTTTGTTTGTTTGTTGTTTTTGCACTCTCCCTCTCTGTCACTCTTGCCACTCAAATTTTCTTTCTACTCAGCGTGTTGTTGTTGCATGCGCGTTTGTTTTGTTTGATTTCCGTTAGTTTTGGTTCTACAACATGACAATAACAATCTGAAAACTAGAAAATCCAAAAATTGCAAATATTCAACAACAACAACAACAGCCAACGAACTCTCGACGATGCCAACAACTTTGCCACGCCTACACTGACACGCCGCCGCCTCTCTCGATGTGTTTGCCGCCAAAAGTTAACAATATATAAATAAATGATATAGTAATCTATATATATACATATATAAAAATGCATCCTTGAATCAGTTTTGGGCTGCGTGTCAGGAGTGCATTTGCACTGAAACATTCTGAAGCTTGTAAATGCACTATCTGGTACGACATTCCAGAACGTACAATCTTCCCGAATGCAACAAAATGCTGAATATAATCTAATAAAACATATGCAATTTTTGTGTGATAGTGTGACTAAATATATGAATATACAATACTTTTATTTATACAAATATAAACAATAGTTTAGTGACTCTTTTAGCAACTAAGTACATTTTAATTTTAAGCGTATATTGATGAAATAAATAAAAATAAATGAAATGAAAATTGAATTTAATATCTATAATATATATTGTGGTTTTATTTCTTCAAATCGAGTTTATCCTCTAAGGAAATCACTTCATAGAAAGTCACTACATAGAAAGTCAGACTCACTAGGTCTGACCTTGAGCCTAAACAGCTTAAAAACAAAAAAAAAAGAGGGTTGTCCTACTAGCCAACTTCCAATTACTATATAAAGCACAATATACTAACTTTTAACCATCGTTAAAGTTCCGCAATTATAACAAATTGCTTAAAGTTCAGCTAAATGTCGACCTTCATATGTCGCATGCTGTAAGCAATTTGCTACCCACTACTCTCCCCTTTCTCCACTACACACACACACACATTGCCGGCACACCCATTTGCCCAAGGCTAGCATAGAGCAAAAAACCAACGCACCCCCTTCGCCCACAAAGCAACATTATTTCTTAAAAGTTTCATTGCATATTTTGCAGCGCTGCGTTTGGACACCAAACACGCAAAGCTTTCGATGCGGACAAGAACCAACCACGCAACGTAGCATAAACTGCAGCATAGATGAGCCGCAAGATGGCGCCCCCAAATATTCGCCGTCGTGTTGAAAAGCTCTTAAGCAGTTGCAGTCAAACAGCCGCAGGATGGCGACAACTCATTGGCGCCAAAATGTGATTTATCATAAATACTTTCTCATATTATTTGAAACTTTTGTTTGTTTTTTTTTTTTTTACCATTTAATAACAAAATGGTTGCTTCCGGCAACAACAATTCAATTGGCTATGCGCTTTGGCAGTGTGGTTAGCTGGTTGTGTGGCCAATCGACAATTCACAGCCACTATCTTCACTGCCGCCGCGACAAGCTATGACAGCAATGACTAGAAACTCTTCTCAAATACATAAATAATGATGCTTCAAATTATTGATAAATAAAAATAAATAAAATACAAATAATGTGTTTTATCTTTACATAAAAATCTGCAGATGTGATCAATTTTGAAGTAACTCATTTGGGAAATAAATAGTACAGAGATCGGTAGTAAATTCACAAAAGTTAGAAAACCCCTTGAAAAGCAACAAAAGTCTCAAATTCAGCTGATCGTCATCTACATCTCAAAATTAAAGGTTTGGGTAAAAAGTAACAGGCGAATAAAATTCACAGAGCTGAATATTTGATTAAGGTTTAATGGAAAGTTTGCGATCGATTTCAAGCTCGAATTTCAAGCTCTTTGGAAGAATAAAAGGAAAAAAAAGCAGCAGCACGAAAATATTTGAGCGAAAAATGAAGCTTAAAATAATTCTTGCTTCTCTTTTAAATGAGCAATAATTTAATGTTTTCCGGCCAGATTGAGTTCCCAAATGGAAGTTTCAGAAGAGGAGTTTAGTCACTTTATTTATAAATAAGCAAGAGTCTAAAGAGTGTCCCCACAAAGAAGTAAGTATAAAAAGTAAAAGTTTTAAATAAATTCGCTCTCAGTTTTATGTTTTGTTTCATATATATAAATTTTAAATTAATAAAATTTACTTGCTATATTTCTATATAAGTTCATCTTCACATAAATAATAATTTTAAATCGCACATTTTTTCTGTTTTTTTTTTAATTTCTTGTTTTTTTATTTGAATTACACAACATTACTATTATTTATCGTTACCGTTTTTTTTATACGTATGTTAAAAGATTTTTTGTTTTTCTTACATATTATTGACACTGTTCTTCAAATAAATAAGAAGATCCTGTTTGTATTATATTTATTTCTTATGCTTGTTGTTGTTCAGTTGTTGTTTTACATTTAAATATTTTCAAGTAGATTTGTTTTTTTTGTTTAAATTATGTTTAAAACTCTATAATGTTTTCTCAGTAAATGAATTGCATTTCCAGTTGATTTATTTTTAAATTTTTAATTGTTAATGTTTATCGCTGCTTATGGTTGTTGCTGTGTTTGCTTTAAATAATTTAAGAGTATTTAATAAAGGACTAATAAATTAGTTATACGCATGGTAGGTATTGGCAAAGTTTAATATAATTATTATGATTTTATCAACAAAATGTAATGAATTATATAATTGTTTACCCCATTTCATTGCGTTGATGTGTGTGTGAGCGAGCGTGTGTATGTTACGTGTGTATATATGTTTGTGTGAGAGTGTGTTTGTTAAATTATAGTAATAAATACAACGTTATACAAATAAGAGAGGGTTTCCATGTTGTTAACATTTAGCGTGACAATAAATAATGCAACAAAAGCAAAAGTTGAAATTCATTAATTTTGTCTTCCGAGATTTGTTGACCGTTTAATTTTACAACGCCAAATTGTTAGCAACATTCAAGCTTGTACATAACTAAACAATAATAATACAAAATAATCTTTAAAGAATGAAGAAAAAAAACTAATAAAGATAATAATAGTTAACTGTTGCATTTTAGTTTGTTTCACGCACGAATTATACACAAAACTTGACAAACTAAATTAATGCTAATTTATAATAAAAAAAAAGAAACAACAGAAAAAAATCGTAGCAATTACATTGATAAATTTTTTTCAACTATAATTTGATGCATACTTGTATGTAACAAGAAACTTTGCAAGTTGTCGAAAAATGCGCTTTTAAAGAACATTTTCGCCAAGTTTATAATCGCAATTTCGATTTGAGAGAAACTATGCTAATTGCCAGCTTGGTTAAGTTTAAGTTAACATATGCCAATTTGTTGTTAATTGCATTTTAGGATTTCGTTTATACACATATAATTCAATTTGATTGTTGTTTAAGTTTTATTTAATTTCAATTAAATTATAAGCCTAGGCATGTGTTTTTTACTTTTCCTGCTTTTTGTGTATAATTCGAGCTGTCTGTGTGTGTGTGTGTTGTATGTGTGTTAGTATGTGTATGATTGTATTAGTTATTACATTTTTTTTTATGTATATCATGCTTTGTTTTAGTTACTCAAATAGTTTCTCAAACATTTCATTTATTATTTATGCCTACTCTACACGTTGTTCATCTTGTTGTTGTTGTTATTTCTGTACTGTTGCATGTTGTGTGGTTTCGTTATGTTTATGTTTTTGTTATGTGGTGGCGATTGTTAACGACATTAACATTATAATTTATTTATCTGCCTGCATTATTTACGTTTTTACTTGCAACAAATTTGTTTAAACGAACAATGTGCAATGTTGTGTTGTTGTTGTTGCTGATGCTTCTGTATTTGTTTGTTTGTTGTTGCTGCTGCCGCTGTTGTTGCTACTTAGGACGTACCATTGACCAGACCCTCCTTCTTAATGGTATTATCCGTTGTAGGCGCCTGTTCCGTATGGTTGTTGCGATTCTTGTTGTTGCGACGTGGCTTTGACTGCTGTACCGCCTGTGGTTGTTGTTGTTGCTGCTGCTGCTGCTGTTGTTGTTGCGGTGGTTGCTGCTGTTGTGGCAGCTGCTGCTGTTGTGTGGCAGCCTGTTGCTTGTCGCTGTTCCTCGGCGCATCCTTCGACTTGTTTGCACCGCCAGCAGAGTTCGCATTGCTGCTGCTCTGTTTGTTGTTCTCTTGTGCATTCAGTGGCGCTTTATTCGATTGCGCTGGCGCCTGTTGTTGTTGCTGTGCCGACGATGATGACGACGAAGATGGCGGCGGCGGCTGTTGTTGTTGCTGCTGCTGCTGTTGTGTTTTGTTGTTGTTGTTGTTATTGCCCACCGCACCATTAGCTGCCAATAAAATATGGAGAGGAAAATGTTGAGCATGACGAGATTAGCTTCGAAATCACCTCACCATACTCACTGTTGCTTGGCCCATTGTTGTTCTTTTGCCTTCTGCGTCTTCTGGAGCTGCCCTCGTACGACGAGTTGCTGTCCGCTGTGTATCAAAGAAAGAGATGATCGTAATATTGACAACAAGTTGGACATTATTTTTCGAGGCAAACTATTATTTTAACCCAAACAAAAAACGAAATTTATAAATGCAAACTGTTTTTCTGTTACATATGAGAGAGATTACACATGAAATGTAAAATTGTGTTGAGTTAAAGTCAAATCAAATCAATCCACACATAATCACCGGTTACACATTGTAAATTAAGCATTTGTGTGAGTTGCAGTGGAACTTGAATTGTATTGTGAATTGTGGACGATCCTCAAGTTGACTGCAGAGTAGTCGTCTCGTTCTCGTTCTCGTAATCCTAATCCATTGCTTGATTGAATGACTCACCACGCTCCACGCTGCTCACTTCGCGCGTCTCTCGCATCTCTTCGGTGTGATTGTGGTACTGATAGTCTCGGCCATTCTGCTCATTGCGTGGCGGCCGGCGATTAATGCCACGTCGATCGTTGCCACCGCGATAGTTGCCACCACCACCACCCCCACCACCATTGTTGCCAGTATTTGAAGGGCCAACATTGCCGCGATCATTATTATAACGCTGCTCGCGCTGATGATCGCCTCGGGAATTGTAGTCATCATCCTCGCGTCGGTTGTTGTGATAACGCTGGTTCATATTGTTGCCACCGCCGCCGCCGGCGCCACGCCCACGTCCGCGACCACGTTGACCTCCGCTTCCGCCACGTATTGAGCGCACGGATTCAATGTCGCTGCTGTAGCCACGTTCGGAGCGCCGTGAAACGGCAAAGCTTTGTGTGGAACCCATCGAGGATTCTTGTATGGCGCGCAACTGTTGATCGATTTCCAGCTTCTCCTGACGCAACTGCTCCACTTCCTGTAGACAAATGGTGTGTTAGATATGTGTAATAAGTATTATTTTTATCAGGGAATCAAACCGAAACAATTATAGGTTACGGTTCCGGTTCCGGTACGTCCCGAAATAACTATTTTGGTAAAAGGTTCTTTTTCAGTTTTTTTCTTTCGGTTCCGGTACGTAACGGTACATCAAATCAATTTTGAAACAAACAAATTTTTTAACGAATTTTAAAGTATTTGTATGCAAAATTAATAAAGAGGCCAAACCAAAATCAAAATGACATTTCGCTTGAAAATCGGTTCAGATTTGACCTAGTTATGACATTTTGAAGCTGGTCAGACTTCGGATTTAGCCACTTTACAAGTCCAATTTTTTGTTTAATTTGGCATGATTTTTTACAAAAAAAAATGAAAGGTCCCAGAATCAAGTTTAAAGTGTTGTTTTATACTAATTATGATATTGGGAGTTGATTAAAAGTGAAAACTTGAGATTTAAAATTTTGAATTTTTAAAATTTCAAAGGGGGGACCCTTAGCATCGATATCGAATCTTGGTCAAAAATAATTAAATTTTCTAAATGAACAAAATTTAAATGCAGAATGAATTTAGAGGCCAAATCATAATCAAAATGACATTCCGCTTAAAAATCGGTTCAGTTTTGATCAAGTTATGATAGTTTGAAGTTGGTCAACTCTTTACACAGGTACATAAACGTTTCGGTATTCGGTTCTGGACAGAGAATTTATTTCGGTTACAGTCTCAGATCCGGTACTATAAATGAAACGGTGCTACAAGTTTCGGTTAACGGCTCCGGAATCGGTTCCGGTGTTATTCCCTGCTTCCAATTTAAATACTTACCTTCAGATGTGACAGATGATATTCCAGTAGCACTTTAGCATTCGCAATGCTCTCTGTCGTGCCAATGAACACAAAGGGTACATGCAACAATTCACGTGGTATATTCTGATCCTGTTCGTCATCGCCAGCGATCTGTGATTTGTTTATTTTGGAATCTATCGATTAGGCCTTGTACGTACACAGTGTACAATACTCACAGCACTCACCTTGATTCGAAACACGCCGCTTTTATCAACAATCTCCTGTATGATGCGACCATTCTTGCCAATCACTTTGCCCACCAGCTCCCTAGGAACCTGAAAGAATTCTTCGGCATATTCAAGCATTGCCCGTGCTCGCTGTACAGACTCCTCCGTCTCGCCGCTTATTTTGAATGTGCACGATTTCTCCTCCAGCTCAATATTCGTAACGCCGACCAGCGTGCGTGCCGCTTGTATATTGGAGCCGTGGGAGCCAATTGCCAGGCCCATGAGATCTTCGCGCACACGAAATTCCTCAATAAAGTTGCTGTTAACAAAAAATACAAGAAAAACGTTAGAAAAAGTGTGATATTATGTAATTTTTTTTTTTTTGTAAATGCAACTTACCCACGACTCATCAGCTTAGTTGTCTCCAGCTGACGAGCAGCTTCTTCAGTCCTTTTCAAGAGCATAACCTGTTAAAGAAATAAAAATGAATATTATTTATATTATTTACTTATAAAGGTGAATTGAAAAAAAACATATTACAGTAAACAGTGTATAGAATAAACCTTTATTAAAAAAAAAATAGTTTTCTATATAGAAAAAGTTGCTTATATAGAAATAAGGAGTATAAATTTTAAATTTAATCCGTTTGACGACATAAATATAGCAAAGAAGTTTTATTTGTTAAAATAATATCAAGTAAGTCTTTTAAAACAGTTTTTCTCTGATTCATCGCAAAAACAAGATTTTTTTGGTTGTAAGGTTATGGATATTGAACCCTCTGCAAACCACTGATGATTTCTTGCCATCTTGCAATTCATTAAAAATTAATCTTTTTTTTTTAAAGAAGTCGGTTTTCTGTTTTTTTTTTTTTTATCAATTTTTATGGAAGTATTGAATTGTAAAAAAAAACAATACAATGTAGAGAAAATTTGAAATCAAGAAAAGTTGCTAATGCAGAGGTTGCTACAATAGAATGTTGCTTTTGTAAAGGTTGCTTATAAAGAATGATTACTGTATTTAAATTTGTCACTCCTGTTTATAGTTAATATATATGTAAATATTAAAAACAAGTTGCATTTACCTTTTGTGAGAGATTACGAAAATGCATATCCTTGAGCATGCTGGCTCGCTTCTGAGTGTGTTCCCATTTGGAGATAACAATTAGAGCGTCCAACTCGCTATTGTAGTTGCAGACTCCCGCATCGATGGTGCGCTGAAACTCCTTGTGTATGCCATCCTTTTGAGCTCTATCCGAACAATAAGATTACATTTAATTAATTAATACATGCTAATTAATGTACAAGGACATGGTTAAACTCACTCTTCGCGCAACTCCTCGGGCACGGGCAGCGTGAACTGAAAGAACGATTTGGACGTAATTGGCGGATTTGGATTTTTGGCGCGCAGTCTGCCCAGTTCACAGATTTCAGTATAGGGCGTCTCAAAGCCAATATATGCCACTGCACAGATTTCAGCTTTAAGCATTTTGATAACAGCCACCCACCACCCACAAGTCTCCCGCTCATTTGTGCGCGTCAACACCTCCACCTCCATGCCCTCCTCAAAGTTGGGCACGGCAACAACATCTCGCCCATCGGGAGGCAGGCGAACATTGACGAACGCATATTTCAGCACCTCGGGCACGCTACAAAAAAATTACATATTTTTTTTATTATATATAATATTTATGCAATTTACTTTTATTGTTATTTGAAACAAAATATATTACAATTTAATAATATTTAAAAAAATTGATAATTCACTTTAATTGTTATTTAAAATCTTAAACTTTGAAAAGCTTTCTTTTTTTTATTGACGCTTAAAAAAAGGAATTATCATCATCTTAATCTTACAATTTATTTAACTAATGTTAATAGCAACAATTAAAACATGAAATAAGGTTCAGGGAATAAATTGTAATTAAGTATAACAAACTAATAAATAAATAAAATAGAAATATCATATTCTTAATAAGAAACTAATAAATTTATTTTAGTATTAACAAGAAATTAAAAAATAAATAAAAATAGAAATAAGCGAAACAATGTGAAATTAATAATAAATATGTAAGACAACTAATAAATGAATATATTTTCGCTTTAAAAAATTTTTTTTGTCGAATGTTTCATACGGTTAGATATATAACGGCTTAACTTAATCAAATTTAATATTAACGATAGTAAAAAAAAATATAATAAAAATAAGAGAATTGTAATTAAATATTAATAAAAATAAGAATAAAGTAAATATATATGACTTAGCAGAAAAAATTAATTAGAAATAGGAATTTTGTAGAATTTAATAAACTATTATTTTATAGTGCTATAAATTATAAATAAAGAATAATCTGACAAACACACAAACTCTCATTTAAAAGCCATGCGCTACCCAAATATTTAATTATGAACAAAATAAGCAGACAAGTGTTCTTTTTTTTTGTTTTTGCTGACGCCAGCGCAGACGTTGACGTCGACGTCGACAGCGACAGCAGCAACAAGAGCGGCAACTGCAACAACTGTTGGCTGCGCGCCAAGCGAGCCTAAATACAATTGCGGGGGTGCCCCTTTTTTTATTTCTATCGAGACATAGATCGGAAATAACATACATAGAAACTTTTGCATATGTATGGTATGCATTTGTGTGTGTGTGAGTCTAAAGAGAGAGTCAACAGGGTGGTAACTAAAATTAGATACAGCTGCTCAGCTCAGGCATTAAAACAAGGGACAAACAAATAAAATATCATATATTCAAATAGAGGACAACCAAAAATTTAAATCGAAACTACAAGATTTGTTCCAAAAATGTCACGAAAAATGCAGCAAACGCCAAGACGACAGAAATGACAAGAAAAATAGTTTCTTTCCGCGGTTAAAAATAGCTAACTGCGACGCGAGCAGAGGCAGAGTCAGAGGCAGAGATGCTGGCAGCACACAGTTCTTGTTGCTGTTGTTTCTGTTGTTGTTGCTGCTGCTTAGTGGCATTTGCTGTTGATGCTTGACAGCTAGAATCGTGCACACACAGTTATTGCCTTTGAAAAGCTGGCACTTGTCCGGCGGACCGGACAGTCGTCGACGTCGTCGTCGTTGTCCGTCGGTCAGTCAACAGTTTGTCGTCTGTCGGAAGGAGCTGCCGTTGCCGTTGCAGCATTTAACAAATTGCGCCAAATTAAACTCTGGCAAACGATGGCGTCACAGTGAGGCAACAACAACATAAATGATGCAGCTTCTTGTTGGGTCTAGAGACGTGGCCAAGAGGCACGCAACGACTTTGTAAATTGGTTAGAAAATATACGCACTAATTTACAGATTCTTCTTCTTGCACTTGATTCGTTTCGTTGTTGTAAATATACACATATATATTGTAATTTTTTGTTTAAATGCTATTTTGTTTTTTGAGACACCCAACTTACCCGTCCACATCCACAAAGATGCCATCATCGCCGACAGCTGTCACCTGGCCCTGTTGTTGTTGTTGCGTTGACGTAGACAGCAGCGACAAAAGATGAAAAAGACAGAGCAGAAGAAAGAGAAATATATGTCATTAATGCTGTTGGCTAGTGCTTTATGATATATATACTTTTTTTTAATTATATTTTTATGATCGTTTTCATATATGCCGCACAGACGAAGCTAGTGAGATCACAACACGTTGTTGTAGCGTGTGTGGAAGGGGAAGTCCCGTGATAAGAAATGCAACACAACTGTCTTATCAAAAGTTAAGACTCTTAACTAAGTTCAAATAATATAAGTTAAACTGATGAATTGATGGGTTACTCTAAGTAAATTTAATGAAACTAGCTATAATTTAGTTAAAAGATTATTAAAAATTAAGCTAGTCAGTTAATGTTTTAAAATTAATAAAACAAATTGGAACTGAAATATATTATTAGCCAATTAGAAGCTTATCATATTGAATACAAACATGAATATTCCAAGTTATATTAATAGAAATTAAGCTATAAAATTTCTAAGTTTGCACTAAGCAAATTAAATATCTTCAATTCAAATAAGCGTACTTTTTTATACCACAACGCACTTTTAGCATAATGCAGTCAAATCAGATGAAATGTATAAACTTGACTACCAAGCTAGATTAATTGAAAATTATTTTAAAAATTGCCGAGTTGCAGTAAGCTTATTAAATATAACTAGTGAATAATCAAATTGAAATATATTATATATTTATATGCGAATATATTCTCATCTCAAATCACGCTTGCATGTAAGTCTGATAACTAATTGCTTAACTAAAACAACCAATTTAAATTAAGAAAAATTTAATTATAGCATTGATTTGTTGCAGTAAGCAAATTAAATAAAACTGATATTGATCGAATTGAAATATCGTCTATTCAAATTAAAATATTCTCTCATCCAACACAAAAGACGTTTGGCATAATGCATGCAAATCTGATAAGAATTTAGAAAGGGAAATCACAAAAGCAACTCTGCTAAGTCATCCCCTTCTGCTCCCACGCACACACACAGCGCCCCCGCGCAGGCGGCAACACACACACAAACAAACACCCCCACACGGACAGCAAAGTGCGCCCTGCATGAAACTGGGTGTGTGTGTGTGTGTGCGTATTTCGATGCGAGACTCCACTCAACAAAATGTTGCAGTTATTTATAGAAATAAAGCTAAAATTTACGAAATTAGAAACTGAGGACGTCGCGAGTCTTGCAGCCAGTGTAGCTAACTCAGCTATTTCCTATTCCTACCAAATCTGGAGTTTTCGAATAGCAAAATTTTGAAATCTACTGGAAACATTCCAAATTATAATTGCTATTGTAGATTACTACTGTATAAAGTTGTGGCTTTTTTCAGATTTTATTTTAAATTTTATTATTTAAATAATTGTATTTCCTATTTTTGTATTTCTAGATTGTAGAGTATCTGAGATTCTGGTGTTCATGCAACCGAACCGACAGACGGACGTGGCTAAATAGACTATTTAATACTGGTATAGAATTTTATTCACACAAATTGTAACCAAAATTCGTAATGTACGATCAATTCTAAGATGTTTTCACGAAAAAACTATAATTCTAAAATTAATTCCTAGTGCAAGCTTTTATGGTAAAAAATTTTGTGTTTCTTGTCCTTGCATGGAAGAAAATTATGTTTATGGATAATTGGTCCATTGATGCTATGGAATTTTGAAAGAGCTGGTCCTAAAAAATCTTACGATATGCTAATAACATACAAAAATATTAAAAAAAAATAATATTCAAAAATAAAAAAAATTTCCAACTCAAAAAGCGGAAACCAGGAAATGGTTTCTTGGCAATAAACATCTTAGAATTGACTGTAGAATACGAATTCGGGTTAACATTTTTCAATTCTTTTGGAGCCATACATATCGATGCAACCTAATATATGCTTTATAGCGCCGGAGTTGTCTGTATATGCCTGTTACATGCATTTCACAAACCCTTTATACCCCATTTGTCTATTTTGAATGGATACAGGGTATATTATATAAAAAAAACTATAATAGCTTTTTATCTGGCTTTCTTGCAGATTTCCTAGCTTTTAAAAGTTATTTTTAGGTCCTAAAGAGTTGGCAACACTGGTTGCAGAAGCATCAGCGGCGACTTTGGACTCAGACTCCTCTCTTACCTTGTAGTAGGCACCATTATCGAGTCGCACTTCGACCATAAGATCGCCCATTTTGTTATGCCTTGTGTTTAGCTGTGTTCACGCTGAAACTCCTTTGTTTTTGTTTATTTGCTTGATGTTGTTTTTGTTGTTGTTCTCTTCGTTAGATGCTGTTTGGGTTTTAGCCTGTTTTAAAGAAGAAGCGATTTGCATAAAATGATTCATTGGCGAGTATTTTAAAGGAATCACCTACAAAGATAAAACTTATTATTCTCCGTTATTCCCAGTGGTTTCTTCGTTATCAGTCTTTTTGCTTTGTTACTGTTGTGGATGTATTTGTTGTTGTTGCTGTTCCAGTTGCTGTTGTTGCTGTGGTGTTGGTGGTGGTTATATTTACACCCACACACACACAAGCGTACGTTCCACTCTCACAGTTCCTGTAAAAATAAACAAGAAGAAGAGAGCTTGCAATAACAACAATAAATAAAGTTTGAGTTTAAATTGAAAATATTAATACGATGAATCAAATTTACGGGGCAGAGAGCAAGAGAGAATGCGATGGCAATAAAAAATTTTGAAGTTATTTTGGGTCCAACACAGGAATGAAATTCCTTTCTGGTTGAGAAAAGTAGCAAAATCTCAAGAACAACAAAAAGAACAGCAACAACAACAAATGCAGAGACAAACGTCAACGCGCTTTTGCCGGGGCAGCGCTGCCAGTATGTCTTCTTCTTTCTTTTATAGCCAGCGCCGCTGCGCCGTCGTCTTTTCTTTTGTGTCTTCACATCACTTCTCCGCTCTCACACAAACTTACTCACACTCACATATACGAGCGACTCACTCACACATACTAACAAATATATACAACTGTCAGCAGCAGCCGCCGAAATGCTGAGCACGCTTTTCCAATAAGAATTTCATGCACACACACACACATACACACTCATATGGCCCCAGCACATGCCGATTTTTCATACATACACAGAAATGTATCAAATTTATGGGATTATTCCTTTCAAGTTCTGTCAATTTCTTAAATGCCTCTATTAAACTACATTAAAATTCTCAACTATTCCACAATCCGTGCGCTTTTCGTTGAATTTTTCATCTTTTCCACCTCCCTTTTGCTGCACAAATTCGCCGCAGTCTGCTGCTGCCGCCTTTGCCGCTGTGCAAAAATTTTTCGCTTCTTGCAAAATTCTTGAGACGAACTACGCGGCTGTAGAATTACGTTGAATGTTGAAAAAGTTAATGCACTTACGGCTGCCCGGCACGTTGATCCGTTGAATTGATTAATACGAGCTTGAACCCTTTGAAAATAAAAAATATATCGCGTGCAGTGCGCTGCTTTACTGCTTCCAAAAAATTTTTTCGGCTGCGCTGCGTTCTCTTCGCTTTGCTTATGCCCTCTGCTTCGCAGCTCAGCATTCGACAATGCTGCCAACTCGTTTCAATTGTCTCGCGTTCGCAACAACCTTTTTCAAATTTAACTTTATGCTCTAGGCTTTTAATATGCTCTGAACACAATAGATTCTACAATATTATTTTGATAAATACTTTTTGTTAAATAACTCAATGCTCGCTTCAAAACACACACGAAAATCATATGTGACATGTATTGCACGGTGGGGCAACCCTCTAAACTGACAAGCAACTGGGCGTTGCCAACTGTTTGATTTTGTTATTTCACTTCTGAATTTTAGCAGGGCTGCAAGACAGCGCATTGTCGCATTTTGCCGCGCAAGTTTTATAAATTTAAAATTTGAATTGTGATAAGTAACGAATGCTGTGAGTTCATAGATCAAATGGTTTTTTGTTCATTTTGCTGTCCAACGAGGACAATTTAATTAAGTGGCAGACTCAGTTCAGTCAAGACAATCAGTTCAATTCACATGATGTTCGCAATTCAATTGATTTTTATTCAATTTCAATTCTTTAAATTAATCATATGGCGACCGAGTCACACGTTTATAGCCGCCTCTTTACTATATCTTCAACATATGTATTTACTACTAGACCTTTACCATTTAATGTAATTGTAATTGTTATTGGGGTCAGTTTTGTGTGCACAATGTCGCATGACATTTTTTTGTTTATGCTCAGGCGACTTTCTGTCGCGTGACGCGTTGATCAGCATGGCTTTCAATCAACGAGCTTTGTTGTTGTTGCTATCCATCAAATGCACCTACACACAGATGTAAGTTGTTGATAAAAGAATGTAATGGGTGCAGTGCTTTACGCTTTTCTCCTCTATTTGTTTACAAATCTGACATTCAATGTTACTAAGGACGCAATTAAATGATTAGCGGTAAACATGTCAAAATGTTAAACGTCCTTTCATTTAAGAAAGTATTAATATAAAATGTAAATTAATTTAGTTGTAAATAAACTTTTCTTTACTTAACCAAAAATTAAAAGAAAAACTGTATTGTATAAGCATACATTTTTTGATATATAAACATAAATATTTATATTATTAATTAAATATATTTAATCTTAAATCTGTTATCAATACTCTTAATAATTTTAAAATCAATGTTTTGTCACAAATTAATATTAATTGTACACGGTTTATTTTTTATTTATTTATTTTTTAAAGGTTTGTTATTGCTTTTTTTATTTTATTTATTTTATTAAATTGAACAACTTTTTTTTTAATAAATTTGACAGTTTTGAGTATATTCCGGATTGTATTAAAAATATCAAGATAGAATTCTGATTCTATAGTGATGGATAAATAAATATCAAAATAATTATGTGACTTACTGTATCTGTTTGTGTAAGTATGTCTGTGTGTACCCAGCTACTTTGCAGGTATAGAGTATCAAGATTTGCATTTCGATAGCCACAAATTGTGGGACAGCGTTGACGGCTAATTGTAGCGGATATGCATTTTGATTTACACACAAGCAAACGTAGCTGACAACACATACACACACACACACACACACACACACACATGTATAGACATCATTAGGCTGTCGGCAACGGTGCAAAACAACAAACAAACAAACGGCAGCAGTTTGACATTGACTTTTGTTATGTCCGAGTATTAACTGCAGTTTAACGACGCGCCGTCGACAGTCGAGTGAAAGAGGGAGGGAAGCAGGAGAGAGGAAGAGAGTGAGAGAGAGCAGCGACACGCCCATAGGCTGTGACTAGAAAATTTGCCTCATCAATTAGTGCTTCTTTCTGCATGTGGGTGCAACAATTGGGATACAACAATGATGAGGCGACGACGAAGTTTGCGACTTGACCCGTCAATTATTAATATACCAAATCCAATTAAGAAATCGTACTCAACTGCTGCTCAGAATTATATGGATTTATGTTTATTTATGCTTACTCTATTCTCCCTCGATCAGCCACAACGAATATATTAATTATTTCTTATGTGGATAAATTATAGCTACAGAAAATTGTTAAATTAATAAAACTTAGTTTGCATTTAATTTAATTTCCTTTTGATTTAATATCATATTAAACTTAAAATTTAATTTTCTTTGTAAGTGATTTAAATTTGTATCTCACTTGCATTTTAGCAATTTAAACTTATTTTGGAAATATGCCCTAAAATATTTTTGTGTGAATAAGTAGCTTAATAGAAAATTCAATTCAATTGCCACTACGTCACTTCCGGCGTTGCTCGCGTTGTAAAAATTGCTTGTGTGTGAGGCACGCGCCATTTTTGCTCTCTCTTTCAAACTGTCTCTTTCTATCTGTGTATCTTTCTATCTCCAGCAGCTGTCAGTGATCGTCAGTAACTACTACTTTCTACTACGTTACGCTCATTTTCCGTTCTTCCGCTTGCTTATCAATTAATCAGCTGCGTCGACAGCCTCAGTCGGCAGCGTGGGCAGCGAGTCGCTTCTAACATTCGGAACATTGCAATTCACTCGGCAAACTTCGGCTCACCTATTGCTGTTGTTGTTGCAATCGTTTAATCAGCTCCATTTTGTTGTCACTTGACTGCTGACAGAGAGACAGAAAGAGAGTGGAAGAGCAAGAGAGCGTAAGAGAATGCGAGTGCATAAAACCTACGAACAAAAAAAAACCTGTGTGCTTCTGCCATCATTCAATTCAATTCTTACCGTCTCTCTGTACAATATGCAAGTGTGTGTGTGTATGCAAGTGTGTGTGTGAGTGTGTGTATCTATGTGCGCACTTATTCGCTTGATGCTCGTACCGCATTCAGTAATCATTCTGTGCTGTGGACTGCGGGTTCTGCGACTGTTCTTCGTCAAATGATTCGTTTGGGTTCGGTTCGGTGTGGTTCACTTTGGTTATAAAAGACGAGGGTTCTATTTCAAATTTATGGAGTTGTCATTGAGCTCGCCAAGGTTCCGAGTCCTTACTGGCTAGTGTTTAATAAAAGTGATAATTAATACAAGTGATAAAAAATCAATCGTTTCTTTGAAAAGTTATTTTGCAAGCATTTCAACATGCATTTGCTATTCATAGTATTAGGTAAATAGTTCTTCAATATTTTTGTAATTTATATAAGAAAAGTGTGCTTTTGATTACCTGACAGTCTGTCTGAATCAGTACTAATTACTTAAGCCTACCTAAATGTGATTATCGGTACAATTTCTTTATCAACTTGTTGGCATGTACTTGTAAGACGCTTTGGAAGTACAAGTACTTATGTTATATGTATTTAAACCTACACATTCTTAGGATTTGTAATATAAGCTTCTCCACCAATAAAAGACGAGTAGTCACGTTTTGCTTCGTAGCCTGCTTAAAATGCTTTTATAGATCCCACGTTAAATATTTCGCACTCAACGTGCCATTTCTTCTACAAACTGCAAACAATTCTTGATTTCAATTCGGCTACACAATTCGCACCATATTTTTGAACTGTTGCTAAGATTTGCTTCATTGAAAATATTTTCTAAAGACAAGCAAAATTAACATATAAATATGTAGATAAAATCTCACTAAAATCATGTCTTGTATCTGTACAACATCAAAATTTGAAAAAAAAAAATCAAAAATAATATTGTACTGCTTCAGAATGAATGAATGCATGAAAGCAATCTGATTTTCTAAAAAATAAATTATTTATTCAGAACTCATTTCTATAAAAAACTTAAAAATTTTTAATATAAATTAAATACTTATTCAGAATTAGTTTCAATTAATTCATAATTAACTTTTTTAGTTACAGCAAGTTCACAAGGTTCACAAAACTAAAATATACAATTTTTTTAATTTATATTGAGCATTTCATTATATTGTCAATTAACTCAGCGCAAAATAAAATTCCTGTATCAAAACAATATTATATAATGCTGTTAAGGTCATAGGAAAGTTTTCATCAATAAATTCACTATGACTCGTCGAAAAGTAATCGTATATCAGATCAGTTACATGTGCTTATCCCAATTTCGATCTCAATAAAATTTGGGGAATTTTTCTTTTTGGAACTTTGTACGACATTAAATGGCTCATGCTATGAAGCTAGCTATCACTTGGCTCATTAAGAAACCTTAACACATACTCAAAGTCATGATAACTTTGATAAAAGTGTCGACTCATATAGACTATTGGAGTACCTTAGAGTACACGGAGTTCATGAATCACACACGGCAATCATTAGTAAATTTTTGGAAAACAATTATTACCAATAGACTCAATTATGTTAAGGCCAAGAACAAATACCATATATGTGCAGATTGTGTCAATAACCCCAATATTACAGACCCTTGACTCATCGGCGCCTGGCAAATCTGGTAAACAGTCGCACCCTAATGCACCCATGGGACTAACCACATGATGATAAGGTCACAGTAGTTAAATATACTTATATTAAACTCGGGGGTCGTAAAACTCGCAGAGCAAACTGCTGATGCAGCATGCGATCAGTGTGTATTTAGTCGATAATAAAATGGAATCGAGTTATATAGCAATTAGTATGATTTAGATCGAATTCACAAATCATTGATAAGGGCAGCAAAACCCTTTGTAAATTTGTGATAAGCCAGCCTAAGGCATGCTTAAGTACATATTAAACAATTATTTTAAGAGATTCGATTTGCAACAATAAAACTTAATAACAGAGCCTCACACAAAAACCCATTACGATAACAAAAGCCATAACAATAACAGTAACACCAAAAGATAGAGTTAGTGAGAGCTTCTGGGCATTTTTAGACTCTGTACTTATAAAGTAAGTAAGTAAGTAAGTAAGAATATTTATTTTCTAAAAATAATAGACAGACTAGTATGTAGATATACAGCAGATTAAGCTTCTCCCGGACTGCAAATTTAAAATTTAACCAATTAGAAGAGCAATATTAATTATTATTTTATGTTTAATATTTTAGGATGCCTTAGGATGCCCATGCAAAAAATTAAAAACAGGATTTATTACAGTCGAGTATGCTCAACTGTAGAGTTTCCTAGTAGTTTTTGTATTTTTTTTTGTACCAGAGATTAACTGTGATTTTGGCTTAAGATATTTAACAAATATATATACCCGTGTCATATTATTATTACTGATTATACAACAATGGTGTGTGGGGCGACTCTACGTCAATTGATTGTTTCCTTTGATAGTTGGGAATGAAGCAAGCTGATGGCTTCTATAATGCTTTTTGTCGAGGTGCTTCCTCTGATAACTGAATGTTGATAGCTTTTCATTAAAACCCACTGAAGCGTTGTAGTTTAATTATCAGATCTCGACTTGGTCTAGTCACATTGCAGATACAAAGCGACGAGACTTGAAATGCATTTCAACTTGAATGCATTTCAAAAATGCCACAAACCGTGTGAAAAATCTGACATAATTGACCCCCGATGATATTTCCTATCAGAAGTGTCATGTTAAACGGTTTCCGATTGCTGTTTATTTACAGAGGGATATATATTCACAATCAGCAACAATGAATGAAGAACTACTTATGTTTGCTCTCAATTCTTTCTTTCGCTCTTATCTGTGTTCTTTGTTTATAACTGTAGTTATTGTTATTGCACTTTAATTCTTTGATATGGTCTCGAGGCGTTGTCAACAGCCCATCCTCAACTTGTCAATGGAAAGTTTCCTCAAATTGCCATTATTATCGATCATCCATAATCACAGCCATAAAATCCGGGGTACTCAATTCATAAGATCTGAGAACTGGGTAGGGGAAAAGCCAAAATAAAGTTCACTTCACATCAATCTAAGCAGTCAGTTTAGTGAATTGACGTTTTCGTCACACTCCTGAGTCAGTTGAATAGAACCATATTGATCGTAATATCAAATAATTAAAAATATTTAATAAATTTTATAATTTAGAGTAAAAACAATAAACTGATCATATGTTAAGTTATCTGCAATTTTATAATAAAGCGCAAATTGCATTGTCATATTCACATGACCAGCGCTGTGGGTGAATACAACCGTCATTAGACGTTATCACACGACTTTCGAATGATAATCAAATAAAACAAAGCGAGCGCACTCCCGAAATCGTTTATCAGAGAACAACTTTGATTATTGTTAGGATAATAAAATGTAAATAAATTAACAATATGGAAAATCACCAAAAAATTGACTCCAATAAAATGTGTCGTCGGGGTGACTTTACAGAAAGGCCTCCAAAAAAGCTGAAAATCTTGCGAATGAATTCAGACGGTTTTTACGAGTATGCAATATGTTTCAATTACTTTTCGCTGACTTGGCCAAAAAATGCAGCAATAAACAACAGAACATGTCGAGACGCCACAATACTGAAAAATATGATGAAAGCAAAAGCGAAACTCGGTGGCAAATTGAACATGCCGCATATTTCCGTTGTCATCTGTCGGGTATATAGTCTAAATAGTTTTTATTCTCTGTAACTTCAATGCATCTCTGGCAGCTGACACCGAGCAAATATTTTTCCATTATATGGTCAAGACAAATGCACTGAAAGTATAGATAATCATTTTCGAATTCACGTATCAATTGAGAAAATTCACTTGCTTTTCTCTCATGTATGCATTAAAGTTGTTTGTTTTGTGCAATTTTTCACATTGTGTTTTTTACAGCATCTAAAAATCTAGAATGCAATTATCGTTTTGTTGGCAGTTTTGTTCAACACTCTCGGCATGGTTACACCCCTCCGACTTCGTATACACATATCTCAAAGTTAACTTAATTGCAGCCCACTTTTAACAGCTTCAACTTTTAATAAGCTCCCGTTGCATGTGAAATTTAATTATATTTATATTGGCTAGTACTTGTAATTACAACCTGCCCCAATGTAGCATACAGCACTTGGCATTAACTATATGATTTTCTACATTTCCCTATCAGTTGAATGACACTTGATTCAATTATTAAGAAAATAAAATAATTTGAATCTAATTAAAAAACAGATCTTATTTCAACTAACAAAAAATCGTTAAATATTCACAGTCTATTATTATTTAGATTTTTTTTAATTTTTACTTATTTATTTGTTATGGGAAAATACACAATTAAGTTCTAACTTAGTCATACAACATGTTAAAGCTAATGAAATTATTCGTCATAACGATAAACTGTCTCGAATTATAAAGATAGAGTATTAAAACTTCGACACTTTAAAACAAAATATCCAAATATAAATTTGTTATTTATACAATTCAAGTAATTGTGCAATTAACTCGGTTTATATAACATTTATTAAACAGCAGCAAGCATTATATTTAATGAAATTCTTAATTTAATAGCTTGCCTGATTCCACTAAATTTTTAATTAGTCTATTTTGTGTATATTGAAATATTATGTATTGTGTCTTGGATACAGAGAAAACTCATTAAATATACAAAGAACTGTATAATAATAGAACTTATATTTGAAATTTGCAAAAAAATAAGCAGTGAAACATGTTGCTGACAACTTTCTTGCATATTTCAAATATAGTACGTATTTAAAGACCATCAATCTGAATAATTCGCGAATTTCCAACAGCTGCTGTCGTCATTTCGCATTTGTCTGATAAGTCGCGGGAAAGTCACGCAAGTAGCATAAATATGTCAAAGATTTAGCAAATCGTAAAAAATAAATTATTGCGAATTTTTTATAGTTCTTTTTTCATTTTTTTTTTTTTTTTGCATTTATGGATACATTTACGAGCCTTTTATAAAACCATTAATGACTATTTAAACACAAATTAAAAGTTATGCTGATGGGTCAATTATTTAATGGAACTACAAAATATTTTCCATTTAACTGAATCGTAAAAAGTGACATGAAGATTTAAGAAAGAAATTCGAGGGAAAACAAAAGAAATGCTTTCACAAATAAAATCAGTTGATATTTGATGTTTGGCTGTCAAAAGGCTTTTAGTTGTGGCCAAAAAAATAGAAATGAAAGCAATCAAAATATGTTTTTTTTATGAACATTTTGGTTATGCAAATATTTTAATTGCAATTGAATTATGATTATCAATTAAACTGAGATATATGAAAAAAATCTTCAAACATTTAAATTGCAATGGAATTGGGATCATTGAATTAAATTGAGATATCTGAGAGTATATGACGACAGAGACGCAGATCAGTCTATGTGAGCAGTCATCTGATTCTTGGCCAGGTCTTCATAAATTTAGTGCTTATTTTTAGCATGTTGCCGGCTAGGTCAAGTGCAAGGTGCTGCGGTTGTTGACGTTGCCAAAACAGACGCCAATTTCAACATTATTATGTAGTTTTGCCCTCTCTCTTTGTCCGTATACATTTTGTACCTTTTTCACGGCCAAGAACACTGCCACATTTAACATAACATGTCGGTCAAGTTGAAGTTTAAAAATAAGCACATTAAGCGCATGGCAAATGGGCGCATTAAAACTTTTTATGCGGCGTATACTTAATATTTATTGTTGTATGTTTACATTGCTTTATTACAGCCTGCAGCACAGTAGCTTTGAGTGCTGCCCATGATTGGGGCTACCCAGATCTGGATAACAATCAGGATGAGCGTAAGTAAAGCCAATCAAAATAATATCTACGAGAGTTGCCATTTCAAAACTCGTTAAAGTCTATTTGCTGAAATTAGTTAATAAACGCCGACTACGACTACGAGTATATATGTATATATATTATATATTTATATCAACTGCTTGTAGTAGTGAGTGGGTCAGTCAGCCGATCATTGTCAAGTGGTCATCCCATTTGTTGTTTATTTTAAATTGCGCCAAATTGCGGTGTATGCAAATTAGACTCAAACGAAGAGCTTTATACTTTGTAATGCTCTTTAATCAGCTCTTTCTTTTACTATATTTTTCCTTTCTTTTTTTTAGCATTTCCAAAGTGGGGCGGCCTGTGCGACAATGGCAAGAAACAGAGTCCCATCAATCTACATGCCAAAGGCGCTCTCAAAGGTGAATTCGATCCGCTGAGATTTGAGAACTACGATGAGCATCAAGGTTCACTTCAAATGATTAACAATGGGCACTCAAGTACGTATTATAATGGGCAAGACAAACTGATTACTCATTAAACTTGTATCTCTTCCATTTCGGTTCTAGTTCAACTTTCGGGCTTTGCTCACGATCTGACTTTAAGTGGAGGCGGTCTTGGCAGTGATTATGTTGTGGAACAGATTCACATGCATTGGTGGTCGGAGCACACAATCAACGATATACGTTATCCCCTCGAAGTGCACATTGTGCATCGCAATACGATTTATCCCAACATTACAATGGCAGCCAATTTCAAGGATGGCATCACAGTATTAGCCGTACTTTATCATGTGTCCAATACACCCAACGAGGCCATCGATAGCATCATCAAGAGTCTGACCGATATCAAGAGCTATGAGAATAAAAATCGACCTGTTCATGTGGCCGACAGTCTGGCAGTTGATGATTTGATACCCAATGTGGAGACATATTTTACCTATGCCGGTTCCTTGACCACGCCCACCTGTGCCGAGGCCGTCACTTGGATTGTGCTCACTGAAACCTTTCCAGTTACCCTGGATCAGGTGAATGAGTTCAAAGAGATTGAATACGACAAGGGAAAGCAATTGCACAACAATTATCGTGAAATTCAAAGTGAAAACAATCGTGCGGTGGTTTTAGTACAACAATTACGAGGTGGATCAGCTCAAATTTCCACTTTAGGCCTGAGTCTAACATTGTTACTCGGACTCGCAGCCCAAAAGATACATCTTCTGTAGTTCCCTACAAAGCCATAACAGCCATAGATACACCAAAGAATACAACAACGAATTTTAACCGCAATCTAAACTGAGGAGAGTTAAAGATTTTTTGTAAGAACGAGAGCAATGACCAGACCAGACAATTTATACATACTCATTATTTGAAATCAGTGTTTGAAATTCAAATAACAAATTCAACTAGTCAATTTGTGTGACATTCAAAGCATGTGCCTTAAAACACTCACCATTTATTCTACGATACATAATTACATAATTAATAATAAAACTTTTATATGAATTTCTTGTATTTCATTTCTTTGGGTGGTCAACTTTAAAGGACGCCGCTAGATTAAAGTTCAAATTGTTGGACCTTATAAAGTTCAAACTGATTGATATTGGGCATTTATTGCATTAATAGTCCCCAATATACATATCTAATAATAGCTGGTGAGCTGTAGTTCTTCATATTTTAACCAGTTTATGGCAATTGGTCACTTTATTTGATTCCTCGAACGTCGCACGCGTTCTGCGGATTTTATGAGTATTATTATTGAGTTAGCACGTTGCAAAAATCACCTGCTTGCTAGAATATGGTTAAATATAATACCGAAATTACTGATAAGCAGTTGAAATTAGCGAACGCGTCAACTGGTCAAGAATTCTCCAGATAATACTATTAATGGACAATTACTGAATGTCCAAGTATTATTAAAGATAACATCATTCCTAGCTGCAGTGCTATTTATTTGATTTGTTTACAGCTACACAATTGATTTCGTTTTGATTCCTAATCGGTATTTGATGTGGTAAAATTTATTGCATCAAATGACCAGCGTTGTGTCTTAAGAAATGCAATATCAATCTATATAGAGCTTTATAAACAGAATTAATTGCGTATTAAAAGTGTAAAATTATTATAGATATTTAATAAATTTATAGTAATTTGTAAAGATATTTGGTTTGCATTTAATTTTTTATAAGTATTGAAATTCGAATTTTAAGTAGGAAAACCAATGAGATGAGCAGCTATCGCACTGAGCTTGAAAGTATGCAATGTTTAAAGAATGCAGCAGTATTATTATTTCTGATCACAAACTGCAAACGCCCGCAATAACACTTTTATTTTCGTTTGATAGCAATAATTTGAAAAACCACTTAACAATTTGGCTAACATTATTCATTTAAAATTAGATAAAATAAAGGTTAACTTTTTTATAAATGATGAGAGCTCGTTTTGTCTCAGGGGGAGAAGTTGTGTAACAGAGTTTAATTAAGCTAAATTCAAAAATTTTACAAAATTCTAATAAAAATGTTCAAATTCTAACTTTAAAACCGTTTTTAGTTGCGATATGACTGTTAAAACAAGTTGGCAGCACTGCTAAATTGTAAATCAGCCCGAAAGTATGCAACAAAATTATAAAAAACATTTTTAATTTACTTAATGAAATTTTTAATCTGGAAGATTGGCAGACCCCATAAATGGGTGAATGGGAAGGAAGCCCCTTTCACCAAAAGTGATGGTATGTGAATTGTTAAAGCTTCACTAAACAAATTTAATTATTACAGCAATTTGTCTGGAAAATATAACGAAAACACCTTTAAGAAGGGCTTCATTTGGTCTGATTTTTGGCTTAGGAATTACTCCCTTAAAAAAGCCGTAATGCTGATACGTCCAAAAATGTGAGAACTAAGACTCTATTTCTGGTTTACACTCTTATTATTTAATAAATATTTTATATAAATTAAAGAGAATAAACATTTTTATGGTTTACTTGAATAAAACATTTAATTTTTGAAATATTTTACAAATTAAAGTAAACTTTATTTATCTTTTGTAACTTATTTTAAATCAAAAATTGAACGATTTCAGATGAATGTACAGAGCTTAGGTACTTTTTTTTATGCCTATGCGTAATAAAACACTGAATCGACTTGATTTCATTCATTAATTTTTACTATGTCTCATACGAAATGTGGGCTTAAGACGAATCAAATGTTGATCGTTTTTCTTTTCAAAATTGAGTTTAAGTATTTTGCTACATTTTAAAAGACATCGTTTTAAATAGCATTTGCATAAGCATTTTGTGTAATTTGTCAATGAAAAGTATACTGTAATTAATCTGAAATTATTTGTAGGCCAATAATCAAAAGTGCATTAGTCATTCCAGCACCTAATCAAATGTCTTCCCTAGTCTTTTAACTGGTTATAATGTTATGCAGACTCTTATAATCCACATTTAAGCTACCAAAACAAACAAAGCCAATGTCAAAATCTGACAGTGTGAAGCGTTAGCTTTACAATAAATTAATAAATTACAAAAAAAAAGTGTTACAAAATACAAATTTATGCCTCTCCATAGCATTCACTTTTTAGCAAAGATATCATTTTAAATATACTACTGCCGTATTTCATATTAAATTTATCTTAAAAAAACCCATTAACATTTGCGAAATGTAGGCAAGTATCAGTTGAGCTGGGATATATTTTTATTATATATGTTATAATACTTGAAATACATTATTGAAAGCCCTCCCTTTAATTTACACATTTCTAGCGGAAGTTCATCACAGATATTTTGGATATTGTTTCACATATTTAATTTTACAAAATTAAAATAAAACGAAATGCCAAGTTTCGCTCCCTACTTTTTACTTTTTTGGTCACGCCATGGAATTGGCGTGAGAAAGTGAGAAACCTGTTTCTCGATTGCTCTTTCTTCGTCTTCGTCTCTGTCTTTGACTTTGATTGCCTGAAGAGACAGCCCCAAGAAATATGGGTTGATTTTATAATTTTGAAGGTTGTTGGGTTGATTTGTGTGCAAACTTCTGTTAATGAGATGCACTAAGTTCAAGTCCGCGTTGAACTGCATTTATTACTTGCATAAGTTGAGCGATTTAATGCTAGGGGAGCATTTGTTAAGAGTTTATCGTGGGATAGCACAAATTTATCTTTCATAATTAGATTACATATAAATTTGTTGTAGGCTCAACTTTTGTCGTAGTTTTAATGCTGCATTATAACAGCCTATCCAATTAAGTTGATAAATCCAATCTGGATTCATTCCAAATGCATCTTTTTAAATTGGTTATACTTGTTATGACAACTCATTTCCGTTGTCAAAGGTTTCCCTCAAAAAGCCAACGCGTAACCAGCGCAAAATATCAGCCTCAAAAAAAATAAAATAAATAAAATACAATAAACAATTCCATGAAAATTAGAGCTTTCAAATTGACTAAGTGATTTACCTTCACTTTTGTATATCGCAACTGACTAATGGCTGACTCTGATTATCTATATAAATGTATACATATAATATATGTATATATATGAGTATTTGTATCAATTTGGCGATGTATAGCACAATATTTACACCCTGCGTATACACAATATGCAGCTAGACCTTGACTTCCCTCCTCTTTACAGTGCCCATCACTAGTATACAAACAGTCCAAATTTCCATTTGCATTTTATAGTTCAAGTTTGTTTGCAATAAACCACAGACAATAGATCTGGACTGACAAAAGTGCATAGAAAACGATTGTAATCGATTGTAACCTCGTTCATATTATTCGATATGCAAATATGAGTAACTTCATTCAATTTGACTGCAAAATTTAGACAGCAAATCAAATGATGATCTTGCGAAGTTTTTGTTATATTACGACTTTGTTGACACTTGTATCTTGTGTGTTTTCTCTCTGTTTTACTCTGATTAAAAATGATAATCATAATTAAAAAATTGATAATTATTTGTTTCACGGCAAGTATTTGCTTTGTAGGCATACAAAATAATGCTAATTTCGGATCTATGCTTATCTTAAACTAATTATTTTTTGGTCACACTCAGTTGCTAAAATTGGCAACACAAGAGAAAATTAAATCAAAAAAATAAAATAAAAATAAGAAGTCGTAAGACAAATACACTTACCAATTAAAATAAATTAAAATAAAATATTAACATTTTTAGTAGATATTAGAATTAGAATAATTGTAATATTAAAATTTCTATAAAATGTATGAATTTAAAAAAAAATTAAAGTAAAGTAAGTAATTAAAGATTTTTGTAAGCTACAATAATCTAGATAAAGAAAAATTCAATTTAAAAAATTATTATGTATGAAACTATGGTGATCCTTGAAAAAATTACAGCTCAACTTAATTATGATTTTTCTTTTTAATTTAGAAAAACTCTTCATATTATAATTAGGTTTTAAAATATTTGCTATTTTGTTGTTTTTTTTTCTCTGCTCCCAGAAAGTGTATAAAATGACACGATTTGAATTGAAGTCAACTTGGTTAGTGTGTCAAAATTGCCAAGTTGTTTTATTGGCCTAAACAATAGACTGTCTTGAGGCGTAACAAAAGCCCAATTCCACTTGCCACCCCACAAACTGTTTCAGTATCTTCATCTTCGTCTTCATCTTCATCTTCAACTTTATCTGTATCTGCGACTTTGCCATGCAAATGAATTTGTTGCAACAATTTGTTGTTATTGTTAGGCGGCAGCTGCTGTTGCTGTTGTTTCATTATTAGTTTCCGATTATAAACAAGTTGCGACCACGCACTAAATTCGGTATAAAAGGCCAGGTCGTTGATTGACCTAACATCACAACCACTTGACACACAGCGGGCTTAAAGCAAGTTCAGCTAACTGAAGAAACAGAAGAAGTTCCAGCCTAGGCAACAGCATGAAAATATTTGTGGTGCGTTAACAAGGATTAATTTCAAATGGATACTATACAAACGGATTATCAGTGACAATAATTTATTTTTAATATTATTATCAAATCTGTATTTTAGACTCTACTTATGGGCGCTTTGGCGTTGGCCCATGCTGATATCAGTCTAACACAGCAGGGTTACAACTACCGCGTGCAACAGCAGCAGCAACAACCACAGCAACAACAACAACAACCGACTGTTGTGGCACATTTGCTTAATCAGCAGCTGCAGCAGCAACAACAACAGTTGCAGCAATCATCGCATCCGGTGTTGCCACCTCTGTCCGTGCCACTGCCTTACCTGCCACCTGTTGGCCAATACCAGTCACAATCACATCATGGCCAACAGCAACAACAACAACAGCAACCTCGCATTGTCACCGCCTCCTTCCCGATGCCCTCTGGATTCCCAGTCAATTTCCAGACAGCTCCACTGCAACAACAACAACGTCGTGCTCGTCCACGTGTCCGCATTCCAAAGAGACCCATTGTCACCAAGAACTTCTTCATTCACTCCGCGCCCGAGGAGTCGGAGGATGAGATCCAGGATGAGCTGCAGCAGTTGAATCAGCAGCCAAGAAATCACTACAATGTGCTCTTTGTGAAGACTCCGGCTCAAACGAATCGGGCGGCAGCTTTGAATCTGGCCAAGACCCTGAAGCAGGAGAAGACCGTGGTCTATGTGCTGGCCAAGAAGACAACCGCTTCTGACCTGCAGGACGCAATTGCCGAGGCGCCACAGCAGATCAACAAGCCCGAGGTGTTCTTCATCAAGTACCGCACGCCGGAGGAGGCGCTCAATGCCCAGCGACAGATTCAATCTCAGTACGATACTCTGGGAGGCACCTCCACCATCACCGATGAGGGCTTGGCTCCCATAACCTCTGTTGTGGGATCTCTTGATGCACCCGAGGAGGAGGAAGAGGAACAACAGCAGCAGCAGCAGAATATTGATGGTTCCTTTGATGTCCATGGTCATGGTCATAGCACTGGTAATGGCCCAGTTAGCAATCAATATCTGCCCGCCAATCAATACTAGAATACTCGTATCTTCATTGCTCACATCACATCAAATCTTTCTTAGTTAGAATGAACTCGCATATCCTTGTTGTCTAAGTTTATAAGTGAATTTATAGATTGTAATTACTGTCAATTTGAATCAAGTCTGTATTAAAGGTTCAACATTGTAATTGAAATAATCTGTGTTGTATTTATTATTGGAATGAGCATCATTCAGCATTGATTGCTTGAATCCTCAGCAGAACGGCGACTAAGTAGACTAACGGACTAACGCCGTTTTTTTTTTTAAATTTTTTTGAGGACTATGGTTAATGGACTTAAATTGGATTTCAGCTGATAAATTTTTATTGCAGAAATTTGAACTATTAATCTTTCTAACTATCGGTTTTGCTTCTATTTATTTTCCAACACAGAGAGCTATGAGTTTTAAAATACTAAGCACAAAAATAAAATAATAATAGGTGAGTGAAAAACTTCAAGATATACTATTTTTTTTATGAAAAATTATTGTTTTGAGCTTATTAACTTTTGAATATGATTTAAAATGACCATTGATACTAAATTATAATTTCATTATAAGTTATTTGGATTTATAATAGGAAAATATTATTTATTTTATCATATTTAAGTAAAAACAATTAATTTTTCTTTCATAACATAAATTATAATATTTTTGGTCTTTTTAAAATATGATTAAATTCAATTTGGAATATTCCCTGTTTACCATGTTAATAACGTTAAGAAATACAAATTTGATGAGAAATTTTAATTAAGAAAAAAATAAAAGAAACTCAGGTTTTTTTTACAGGATTAATGTTTGAAAACTTTCTATAGGAATTTAATAAAAAATGCAACAATTCAAAAATTTAAAGGGCTCAAAAATCAAAGTAGTTGTATTTTGTGAAAGTTTATTTAACTTTGATTTAGTTTAAAGTGACCTTTGAGATTCAGTTGCAATGGGAGTGGTTGTTGGCCTTATCCCTGGTCTCAGCCTCAGCCTCTTCTTCAGCTTCCGCCTCACTTAAGCTGAGGTGAGTGCGAATAAAGTCATGATAGTAGGCGATGCTGGCGCTGGCATCGGGTTTTCCTCTGGCACAGGGCATGCCCCAGTTGACCAGGGCCACCAGCTTGCCATTGTGCACCAATGGGCCGCCAGAGTCGCCGTGACAGGCTCCACGTCCCTTGTCGTTGTAGGTGCAGACGTGACCGATGTCCACATTGGTGCTGTTGCCATGCGCCTCTCGGCACTGCTCAAAGGGAACATATTCCACCTCCAGGCGTTGCAGTTTGGCGGGAACTTCTCCACCTAAGGATAAGGTGCCCCAGCCGGTGAGGAGCAACCAGTCGCCAGCGACCAAAGGCTCATGATCGAGTTCCACACGCTGTGTGGCATTGTCAAACACAATCGATTCATTCAGATGAAGCAGGGCAATATCATTGCGATACTTGCGAGGCTCATAATTGCAATGCTCGACAATTCTGTCCAGATAATAGTATTTGGACACGTTCTGCTGCAGATCCTGGGTGCCCGTGAGTACTCTAAACACCTCCGGTGACTTGCCATGGATGCAGTGTGCCGCCGTGAGAATCCAACGTTCATCAATGATGGCTCCTCCGCAGGAGTGCTGTCCATTCCTGCCCTGCAGCGAGATTTGATAAGGAGCCATGCCCTCGGGTGCATCCTCGCCGCCCACAATGCGTTGTGTGGTATATTGGGGTGGATACAGCACCTGGTCGAGCACCTCACCAGCCACAACAGAGATCGACAGTAGCAATAGCAACATTGTGAGTGACTGTAATCTACTTGCCACATTCTGTTGCCTTTTATTGGCTTGCAATTCTCAGTCATTTCGTATGCCAGACACGTTGTTACCAAACAAACTCACTCTGTAGGGGCTCCGTATTGCCAATCACAGCACTTCAGCAGAAGGTCTATATTGATAAGGAGCGTACTCAACAGAACTCAACTCAAGCTGTGCAATGAGGAATTAATAGACTTACACACAATCTACTAAAGATAACTTCACTTTGTTTTCTTTTTTTTGTCTAGCTTGTTTAAAAGTTCTTGGTCATAACAAGGGAAATGAAGGCAAGTTGATATTGAAATTATTAGCAAACATCCGGGTAATTTTATACATCAAGAAGAAAGTATGTAAATTTTGATGCAGAATCAAGTTAGAGGCCAAATATTGATAAAATTGACAATCCGCACGGAAATCGGTTAAGATTTGACAAAGTTATGAGAGATTGAAGTTTTGGAAAAAGTGTCAAAGGAAAACTAAACTAAACTTGGAAATTGAAAAAATTTACATGACGGAAAAAATTTCGATATTCAATTTTTAACGCAGAAATAAATTGGAGGTCAATTAATGATAAAATTGACATTCCGCAAGGAAATCGGTTAAGATTTGACAAAGTTATGACAGTTTGAAGTTTTGGAAGAAGGTCAAAGGAAAACTGAACTTAACTTGGCAATAGAAAAAACGGAAATATTTATTTTGCTGCAGAATAAAACTACAGGCCAAGTAATGATAAAAGTGACATTTGGTAAGAATATTAGATGAGATTTGATAAAGTTATGACAACTTGAAGTTTTTATTCACACTGCTTGCTGTGATTCAAGCTTCCAAAACAGAGAGAGTTAAAGTGCAAACCAATTTGGAATTTTAATAAAATATCGTTTATCTGTTTATTTGCTAATTAATTTATTTATAAATAAAAGTAATTATTCACCTTATTTTTTGTTTGCCAAATCGGCATTTCATTTTGATATAAATAGATAATCCATTCCTTATTTCTTGCCATAATAAGTTTAGACGCAGGCTTATCAGCCGACTTGGCTAATTATAAACAGAGACTCATGCGATTGGACACTAACTTTTATGACTCACCTGACTAGTTGACTATCACTTTTTTTTTTTTGGTAAGAAGAAGCCGCTTTTGTACTCATTAAATAACAAGCGAATAAAGTGATAAATATATTATGGATACATTGCCTGCAATTGGACGTTATAAATATTTTGAATATGGAATTTCTGATAAAAACTATATGGACTAGATTTTTTTCTTTCTTTTTTATTGTATTAGACTGCTATTGTTTCTTGAAATTTATTGGATCCTTTGATGTATGTGATTCAATGTTCTTTACATTGTGGTTTATTGTATCCTGCAGTATAAAAACTTGTGAGTGCCTTTTTTTTTGTTTTTATACCTTTAAAGGAGCTCCTTAAAAAATTACAGGAACGCTGCCTCAAATTGGAGGCCATTATTAATGCTCATAAATATTTTATATTTGCAATATATTGTGCTATAAGTATATTTGTTCTTCTGATAAAAATATATGGACTGAACTCCGTATACCATGTTTTAAGATATAATTTTAGTTCGTTGGGTATTTCTTTGGTTTTCTATATCTACGTTTGTAGATTCTGTTTTTTTGGTGTTATAATGTGTGTAATTTCTTCTTTTTTGGTTTTGTTTCTGGATATATAGAACTGAATTATTAAAAAAACACAGCCTTTAATTGTAGGCCACAATTGATGCTCGTAAATATTTTATATTTGCTTGATATACTATTTGTTTTTCTGATAAAATTATATGGACTATAAACTATTTTATAATTATATGATAAATATGGGTTTTGTTCGTTATGGCTTTTGTTCTTTGATCATTGTGCTTTTGTTTCAAGATCTGTTTCTTTGGTGTCATTATTCTTGTGATAGATCTATGGTGTCCTCAGTTTTGTGATCCTTTCATCCTTTATAAAAGATCTTTGGACTTTAGCAAGCTTTTCCCTGAGCTGTCATCATTTTGGTGATCCAGGGCTGATAATATTGAACTGAGGCGAATACATCCGGATATCCGAGGGCACAGGCTTCTCCCCAGTTGACGACGCCGACGAGCGTCTGATTGCCATCGACAAGCGGACCGCCGGAGTCGCCGTGGCAGGATCCCTCGCCCTCCTTGGTGAGGGTGCAGAGGTGTCCCTCTCCCAGCCAGCTGGCATTACGCACCTTCTTCTCACACGTCTTGTGCTCCAGGAAGGCAAGGTCGATCTTCTGCAGTTGGGTGACATAGCGACCCCAGGCCTTGGTGCTGCCCCAGCCGGTTAGGGTGACCTTGTCACCTCCCTTCAAATAGTCCTTTGTGGCCATCTTAATGGGCTGTGTGCGCTCATTGTAGACAATGGGCGTGGCTACATGGATTAGCGCTATGTCATTGTGATAGGCTGGCTTATCGTGATCGCAATGTTTCTTGGCCGCATCCACAAGATACTCCGCTCCAGGTTTCGTGTAGTCATTGCTGCCGGTGACAATTTTGAGGTACTGTATGGGCCATTCCAGACAATGGGCGGCTGTGAGAATCCACTCATTATCGATAATGCTGCCACCGCACACGTGTTCGCCAAAGGTGTTCATAATGGACACCTGATAAGGTGCAAAGGCCTGTGGCGCCTCCGAACCGCCCACAACTCGCGACTCGGGACGCACTACGTCTTTATCCAGTTGATGACTTGCTGTCCTCTGGCCAAGTCCAAGTTCGCGTGCTCCACAAAGTGAAACGACCAACAAAGTGGTTAATAAAATAAGAAAGTTCATATTTAAGGATTTTTTTTTTAAAGTGATCGCGTTGGTTCGACTTTCGATTTCGAATTGTCAATATTTGCAAGCGGGTTTTGCTTTTATAGTCGCGGTGGGAACTGGGCTTATCTTGAGGTTTGCTTTCTGTGAATTTGGTTCCCGCTAAGATAGCGAATTCAACGCAATTCTGGGGAAGTTCCGATAGTGACATTACCATAGCCAACACACTTACCACGAGATGATAAGAAATTGAGGAATAAGTACCGATTGCTAGTCAGCCGTTGATGGAATGACAACACTTTAGTTTTAGCTATAACAACATATTACTCATACGACATGTGAGCATGGACTATGAACTGTTAACAATCTGTAGACAATCGTTACGCAGCGGAACTTTCTCAACATTAGATAATAAAGGCAATTAAAAATTAATAATTGTTATATTTCATAGAGTCATTTTAAAATTAGATAAGAGTCAAATTGGTTATTAAGAGTATGCTTAAATTTTTTTTTTTGTAAATCATTCAGTGAAAGCAAAGTTCACATTTTGTCTGCAGACAATCTCCAGACGTTTACACTTCAAAAGATTGCAGACAATGTTTATTATGGTTAATATATGCCACAGCCTTTGATTGTCGACTGAATCCAATCGTAATAGAAACTGACGCGAGCAAACACATCTGGGAACTCTCGACCGCAGGGCACTCCCCAATTGCCAATGCCCACCAGACGACCTCGACTGTCAACCAATGGACCACCCTGATCTCCATAACAGGCGCCAGCTCCAGCTTTTCCAACAGCACAAACATGACCAATATCCAGATCCTTGGTATAACCAAAAGTGGAATTACACTTGGCAAGCGGCACATATGTCAATTCCAGTTTTTTCAAATCGAATTCGTAATCGCCGCCTTCCTCTGAGCTGCCCCAACCCGTCATCACAAGTTTGTCTCCCTCCACCAGATCATCCAGAGCAGCAATCGTTATGTTCTGAGTAACCTCATCGTAGGCAACCTTCGATTTCATTTTGATCAGTGCAATGTCATTGTGATATAGCGGCTGATCGAATTTGCAATGAATTATGATCTCCTCCGTATAGTATTCCCATGCCGGACCAGCCCAATCGTTGGTACTCATCACCGTCTTGACATTACTTTTATGCATTCCTGTTACGCAACTTGCCGCGGTCAGAATGTACTGATCGTGTACGATGACACCTCCACACATGTGATTGCTGTCAGGGATACAAAAATATTATTGATTTAGAAATCAATCCTAAGATTTTTAAAATTAAATATTTTAAATCTCAAGTTTGACTTTTAATGAACTTCTTATATCATAGTTAATAAACAAAACACTTTAAACTTGATTCTGAGACCTTTTATATTTCTGTAAAAAATCATGTCAAGTTAAAGAAAAATTTTGACTTGAAAACTTGCTAGCTCAAAGGTTTGACCAATTTCAAACATCCATAACTTTGTCAAAACTATACCGATTTTCAATCGGAATATCATTATGCTCATAATTTAGTCCTCAAATTAATTCTGCATTTAAATTTCGTTCATTTAGAAATTTTTTTAATTTTTCGACTTCGCCAGAAAGAATACGATTTTAATGCTAAGGGTCCCCCCTTTGAAATTTTAAACTTTAAATGTGAAGTTTACACTATTAATCAACTCCTTATATCTTAATTAGTATAAAACAACACTCTAAGCTTTGATTTTTCTGTAATATATCATGTAAAATTGGTAAAGAATTTGGACTTGTAAAGTGGCTAGATCCAAAGTCGGACTCACTTGAAACTTTCATAACTTTGTCAAAACCGAACCGATTTTAAAGTGGAATGCCATTTTGATCATGGATTGGCCTCAAAATTTATTCTGCATTCAAATTTTATTATATTTGTACAAAATAAATTTTTTATCTCTATATCTGTGTTTCGATTTTAATACCAAAGGGTCCCCCCTCTGGAATCTTGTCAATTTAGCATATTTTGGTATATATAAATTGTTAAACTTTAATTTACCCAAAGCCATTCTGTATAGACACCTGATATGGAGCAGCTCCCAGATCCGCAACTTCACCCCCGACGATACGAGAGTTAAACTTTAGTTTGGATGCCGGCACTGATTTATAATCACGACGATTGACGGATTGAGAGGAGGACACGAGAAGTAGGAAAGTAAAAAGAATTACTCCGATTTGGTAAGACATGTTGAAAGCTCTGCCAATAGTGGACTGATTTGAAGTTATAACAATGTCAAACAGCTAAGTTCCTTAGATATTAATGACCAGTCATATAAACATACGATATCAATCAGAATAAAACAATGTATGGATCATAAAAATCATTTAATCACAAGCTGATAATGACATAACTACAAGTGCAATTAAATATATATATCTAGACTTTTCCACAGCCATTGATGATGGTGCGTATCCAATCGTGGTAGAAGGGCACACGAGCATAGACATCCGGATAACCCCTGCCACACGGCACACCCCAATTGCCAATGCCCACGAGCTGACCTTGGGAATTAATCAGAGGTCCACCAGTGTCACCATAACAAATTCCCTTTCCTTTCTCCATTTGCACACAGACATGACCCAGATCCACATCTTCAGTTTCGCCGAGTGCAGTGCGGCATTTATCCACAGACAGATAGTTTCCCTGGGATTGTTGCAAGTATTGGGATCTGCTGCCCTCAGCTGTGGTAGTGCCCCAGCCGGCAAAGGACAACTTATCCCCCTCCTGCAGCTCATCGACCTCGGAGAGGGAAATCTTTGCCGTCTCCTTGTTGTATTTGATGGATTCGGTCAAGCGCAACATTGCAATATCATTGTGATAAAGTGGTTTATCAAAATTGCAATGCACATGAATCTGATCCACAAAATAATGCAATGCACTGTTATTCCAACTGGACAAAGTTCCGACTAGAACCATTAAATTGCGTGCTCTCAAACCAGAGACACAACTGGCAGCTGTCAGTATCCAAACATCATCGATAATCACACCACCGCAAAAATCAAAGCCAAATTGATTCTGCACAGAGACAATCCAAGGCCATTCTCCCAGAGCCGCCAGATCTCCTCCAGTTATGCGTCCCTCTCTCTCAGCGGAAATTCTAGCTGAAGATCTCAGGGAAATCGCAGCTTGAGCCGGAAATGGTTCTCCATGTAAACGCAATGCATCCAAAGATTGGAGATGGATGAAGAGCAGACAAAGACAGAGACTGATGAGGCCTTTGGACAGCGTTGTTTTTGGCAATGTTCTCATTGTTTTTACTGGTCAATTGAAACTAAATTCCATTCGGAATTGCACATGGAATTATACATCGGACGAGGCTTATCAACTATAACATTTATTGGGACGATAATACGAAATGTTGACATTCATTGCGGGCATGAGAATCGTATATGGATGAAAGCCAGCCAAAAAACCCTCCATATATAGCCGACTGAGATTTCCAGTCTCGACACGGCACTATGGGCACCTTAGTCATAATATTCGGAAAGAAAATTTTTTTTTTAAATTTAATTTAATATATTATGAATATCGAAAAAAGTCAGTATGATTTAAATGATGATGATGAAATTCGATAATTAATTTGTAAAATTATAGTAGCTTGGAAATGAAACAAATTGCATATGGTATGACAAAAATTTAAAAATTAATAAAAATATATTGTTTTAAAAGGAGTCGATGGCCAAGTTTCTAGTAACTAATCGTAGTTATTATATTATAAGAAACTTATGTATAAGAATTTGTAGAAAAAAAAAACGTTGCTCTATCAGAACATGTCTAATATTATTTTAAGAAAAAGAAACATCTTCTCAACAAAAAAATTTTTTTTTTAAGCTTTAAAAAAAATTTAAAAAAAATTGATAAATTGCCCATAGTGCATACTGCATGACTGTTAACATTTTTTTGTCATTTATGAACCCTCCAATTGAACTACATTTGCCGTGCGGGCTTTATCCTTTGGCGCCGTAAAGATACACATATTCATAAAGATATATTTGGTCAGTGAGTTGGCCAAAACAATGTGCGATAGCCAAAGCTGCGATAATTATGGTAGTTCGATGATGGTCATATAAAAGCTTCAACTTGGGTCATTCCCCATATTTCATTGCTGGTCATTAATTGCAGCTCTATTCGTTCTCGTAAACTGGACAAAACATGTCTGCAATGTTCTGTTTAAGCCAAAAGTATTGGCCTGTTTTTGGCCTGCTTCTATTGGTATTGGGTAGTTCCATTGACGTCACGGAGGCCAAGCGGATACATCATAAATTTGCAGCATTTGGCAATCGCATTGTTGGCGGCCAGGAGGCGGAGGAGGGCGTGGCACCATATCAGGTATCGATACAAACTCTGTGGAGAACACATATCTGTGGTGGAGTCATCCTCAATTCTCGCTGGATACTCACAGCTGGACATTGTGCGAATGGTTTTGGAGTCCAAGATCTGCAGATTATTGTGGGCACCAATGAGAGACTCAAACCTGGTCAAATACTCTATCCGGATGAGGCTATAGTTCATTCAATGTACGACATACCAGCCGAATATGCAAATGACATTGGTTTATTCCATCTTAATGATTCAATTGTGTTCAATGAACGCACTCAAGCTGTTCAACTGAGCACAGTGCATCCGCCAGTCGGTGCGACTGTCATCTTGACCGGTTGGGGTGCTCGTGGACTTAACTGGCCTCCAGAGGAGCGGTTGCAAACGATCAACTTGACCGTCATCGATCATGGGGATTGCAAGAGAGCTTGGGATGACAACGATGGCGTCGACATTGGACACTTCTGCACCTTCACCCGGGCAGGGGAAGGTGCCTGCAATGGCGACTCCGGAGGTCCCCTTATGTGGGAGAATAAGTTGGTGGGTCTGGTCAACTGGGGTGCACCCTGCGCTCTGGGCAAACCCGATATGCAGGCCAATACCATTTACTACCTGGACTGGATACGTCGCAATATTGCAGAGTGCAAACATCGTGTAAATTGATTTCTCAACCCGACAAAGTTTACAGTTTATTACAAGCCAATGAAATGTCAAATTTTTAATTTAGAATTTTCTGGTAATAAAATTATAAAAAATTTAATACAATGTGCAATTATTGCGTAATTGGCTTAAAGTTTGATATTATTTGGAGTGAACTGTACCAATTTTCATAAAGATGATGAAAGATTAATTGGCAGCACTTTTAATTTGGAAAAAGTCAGAAAAGTTGAATAGTCCTGCAGCTTAGCAATTTTTCAAACCATCAACCACCAAAGCTGCACTAAAACATGCAGCCTAAAAGAATGCTATAAATTTTATGCAAATGCTTTGTGGATAATCTCTGAATGTGTCTCTGCTAAATCTCTTCTTTAAATTACGCGACTTTTGATCTGCATTTAATAGACATTTTTACAGGGTAATTGCAAAACATTATGCTCTGCTTTAAATTAATATATTGCGTCTATAGATTGCTTAATTGTTGAGTCAGTCAAAGTCCCTGTTCGATATTAATTACCCCATAACAAAATCCTAATCACAACAGTTTATGGACTAGATACGATAGCTGGACAACATCAATTCCGATTTACGATAAATAAGTATGGCTAATATATGTATGTCATTCTATGATTTCGGCAAGTATAAAAGCAAAATCACGACGTGTTGAAATGTTTAATACTAGTTAACAGATTGATTCGTGAGCATGTGGAAATTAGCTTTACTTTTGCTGCTCCTCAATTGGAGCTGTTCATCGAGTGGTAAACGAATGCCAGAACTTAGTGCCGAAAAGTTGCAGCAGATTTTGGCCAAGAGAGGCAAAGGATTTGACAATCGCGTGGTGCAAGGCAGCGATGCAAAATTGGGATTGGCTCCCTATCAAATCTCAATGCAGGGCATGTACGGGGATCATATGTGCGGAGGGGCGATCATCGATGAGCGTTGGATTCTGACAGCTGCCCACTGTGTCTTTGGCTATAATCCGAGCTATCTGAGAGTGGCAACGGGCACTGTGCAGTGGGACAAACCCGATGCCAAGTACTTCGTGGAGGAGCATTGGGTGCACTGCAATTACAATTATCCGCAACTTCACAATGATATTGCCCTGATGCGTCTCAATGATTCGATCAAGTGGAATGAATATACGAAGCCTATAGCATTACCTGATCAACCGCTGGCCAATGGGTCGCAGGTATTGCTAACGGGCTGGGGATCCACATACTTTGGCAGTGATACACCCGATGTGCTCCAGCAGGCGACCTTGACCTATGTGGATTACGACAGCTGCCAAGAGGAAATGGGTGGAGATGCATTCAATGGTCCTGGACACATTTGCACCCTCACGGATCAGGGACAGGGCGCCTGTCATGGCGACTCTGGCGGTCCACTGGCTGCCGATGGCAAATTGTATGGCCTGGTCAACTGGGGACATCCCTGTGCCATCGGATATCCAGATAGTTATGCCAACGTGTGCTACTATCTCGATTGGATCAGACGCACCATGTCTACGTCAAGCTGCAAGACTTGTCACTGCTATGCCAGCAATTATGGCACTTAGTGCACTTCAAATAAAAACCATTTCTATAAAATTAAACTTAATCATAGAGGGTTTTGGAATTAGCACACCTCTTAAATTGTATAACTATCCTTGATCAGCACAAAAGTTGAGCTAATAATTGCACACAAAATAATTCCAGATATATCGAAGTACACAATAATATAGTTTTACAATATCTGTTATTAACATGCTGATCACACTTAATTAAAATCTGATCATAAAACGATCAGTTTAAAAATAAGGTTTAATGTAAATATCTTTGCTGCTACTTAGATATCTCAAGAATAACCATTAGATGTGTATTTAATAATATTTTATACATCCTGACCAAGTTTTTTCAATGTCAGACGCTAGTTTTAAGAATAAGGTTTAGTATGAAAACTTAGCTTTTTTCCACGATACTTCAGCAAAAATCAGTATCTTCGTATTTAATAATATTTTCTGCAATCTGAATGAGTTTAGCTTTAATTCCACTACTGTATCTTGTAGCTATCATAAAAACGAAGGGCTCAAAATCGACTTATAATATGAAAAACATGTTTTTCTTGAGATATTGAGATAATTTTAATTTTAGGAAAGTCTTCTGTGGTTTGCAAGGATATCAAATCTTCGACATGGTAAGAATAACATTTCTTTATTGTTATTATTAAAATTTTATAAGTAGTTAGAGTCATGTGCTGCACTTGGAATTGCCGCTCATGACACTTCTAATCCAGTCGAGGTAATAATACACATTGGCCTGCACATCTGGGAATCCTTTGGCACACGGCCTGCCCCAATTGACCAGGCCAACAAGGCGGCCATTGCTCGCCAGGGGACCCCCCGAATCGCCATGACAGGCGCCCTCGCCCTCCTTGGAGAAGGTGCAAATATGTCCGATGCCCAGACTGCTGGTCTGATTGAATATATCGATGCAATCGTTCAGTTTAACAAAGTCCAAGTCGAGCTTCTGCAGATTATCGTTGGCATCTCCATTGGGCAATTCAGCTCCCCAGCCGGTGAGCACAATTTTATCCCCCTCCCGCAACGGAGCTACAGGCAGGGGAATCGGTTGTGTCAGCTCATTAAAAGTAATTTTCTCAGTGAGTTTTAAGAGTGCAATATCATTGTGCATATAAGGTTTATCGTACAGACAATGGATATGCTTCTCCAAGGTATAATAGACGCCATCCGGTTCCATATAGCGATTGGTGCCTGTGACCACGACAATAAACTCGGGCGGAAATTGGATGACACAATGTCCGGCCGTAATAATCCATTGTTCATTTAGGATGGCTCCTCCACAATTGTGATATCCCAATACGGGTTGAAGGGAGACTTGATATTTGGCAAAACCAATCTCCGCATTTTGACCGCCTGCAATGCGACCTTCAAGCCGACCTTCAGCCTCTTCTATATTCAAGTAACGTTTGGCCAACGATCTTGGCTGAAGCAGGAGAAGAAGCAAACAAAAGCAAAGCAACTTCATCTTGCACCTTCGACTGACAAGCACAAACTAAACTCAAATGTACTTGGAGTTTTATCATGTAGTCGTTTATTAATTTTATCAACTAGACTTTATAATCGCCTTGACCAGTTTATTATTGCAATGCTGACATGGCCAAGTCTAGCGATAGCCAATTTCTATTGGCATTACCTTAAGTTACCTATTGCTTTCCAATATGTTTATTATGCACGATACCTCTTTCTGAACCCAGAGATCATGTGTCTCTAGAATGAGAATAAAAGCCGAATCCATTTCTTAAGCAATAGTTGCGAACAAATAAATACATTTTTCAATTTTGTATTTATATATTGTACTATCATAAATTTAATTACAAATATTTTCAGATTGACACATTATATGAGGATGGAATTTTTAGAAAAGTAATGCATTTCATAATTAATAAAACTTTGGAGGTATTAGAAATAAATAATTTATGGAGAACAATTGAGCAAATTAAATATTGTTTTTTTTTTTGTATATATTTAAACCAAGATTCGACCCAAAAAATTATAAAGCTATAATCTTCACATTTTAACATGACATCTACCCTATCTGTGAGCTGATCTGAAATTTTCATTACGATCAAAAAAAAAAAACGGATTGAAATTATTAAAGAAACAATTTTACAGACAGTAAGTTTGTGGATATATTTTTGTAGTCATGGAAAAATTACTCTTGTGACATTTTAAAACTATACACAGAGTATCTCAAAGTGGAGCGCACTCAACTAGTTTGGATCGTTATCGAACAATAATTAGATTGAGATATAAAACCTGTTTATGATAAAGCTAATATCCTTATCAAGCGGAAAGCACTTCTCTAGTAAGTATAACTATAATCTGCCAGTCGGCACTTGGATATCAAATATGATACAACGAACAGAGTTTCTGTGGATATTCCTGGATCTTCTCCTGCTGTTGGTGAATCCAGTCGAGCTCATTGTGGGCGGTCAGAATGCAGCTGAGGGCGAGGCGCCTTATCAAATCTCATTGCAGACGCTGGCGGGGAATCATCTGTGTGGTGGGGTCATCATCTCGTCACGTTGGATTCTGACGGCCGGACACTGTGTCATCGGATTTCCAGCGGATCGACTGCAGGTGGCAATGGGCTCCATAAGATACACACAACCTGGAGCTGTTCATTATCCATCAGCTATTTATATGCACTGCAACTACGATCGTCCCAAGTATCACAATGATATTGCACTGCTCCATCTGAACGAGAGCATTGTCTATGATGCACTTACTCAACCCGTCACGGTGGCAACTGAATCCTGTCCCGTGGGCACATCCTCGATTGTCTTTACCGGCTGGGGCACACAATCAGCCGCAGGAACAATGCCCACGTTAATGCAACGCGTCCATCAGACTCACATTTCACGACAGGATTGCGAATCCCGCTTCTCTGACTATGAGGATGTCCAGCTGGGGCCGTGTCACCTGTGCGCTCTCCGACAGGTGAATATTGGTGCCTGTCATGGCGACACAGGTGGACCTCTGGTCCACAATGGAACATTGATTGGCATACTCAACTTTTTGATACCCTGTGCCAAGGGTGTTCCCGATGTGTTTATGGATGTGCGCTACTACACCGACTGGATGAGGCAGGTCATGAGTGGCAACAGTAGATGTGGACAGGTGCAACAGCAGATTATTTATTAGTGATTTCATTGTGACTATCATTAGCTTCACTTTTTTTTTCCATGTTAAGATGTTCAATAATACGATTATTTATAATTAAAGTTTTCATTAATTATGATTTGCATTATTTATTATTGATTTCATTCTAATTATCATTGCTTATTATTTAACTTAATTATACGTATTTTTTTGATGTAACTTTTTTTATAATGAAAACAAAACTATTTATCATGCGATATTTCATATAACTTTGTCTCAGAATATCGACAATCCCGTTTCACACCTGACTGTCAAATAAAATTCATGTTAAATTCTGAAAAGCTAAAATGAATCGATACTCCATAAATCGCTGCTACAATTATTATTTATTTTTGCGAATTTTAATGCGTATTCTTTGTGGAAATTTCATGTGTTGAGATATGATATCTTATCAGCTATTTTGATTATTCGGTCAACCAAAAACGAAAGTCTCAACACATTTTAAAATAACTGACTAACCGAGTTTACAAGCAACTCAAATTTATGTGTATTGTTTTGTTGTTTTATTTTGTTTTACCACTTTATTCGAAAGATAAGGAAACTTTAGACGAATGTGACAGACTAATTGATATCCAGTAACAATCAGTAAATTATATAGAAGTAGAACATATTTCAACCTGACATATTAATACAAATACTTATAATTCGTAGACTGTCTTAATTCATTTACAGATGATTTCTGATTAACAGCCCAGCTGAATGGTTTATAAGGGCCTTCTTCCAGCTGTAATTAATATTTTGCACAACTTTGTAACACATTCTTATGTTTACAGGGTATATGAGAATTGCGAATGTTTGTTCCTAAGAAATGAGAGATAAGGCTACAAATATTACTGAGTCAAACTCAGTCCGGATAGTCATGACATTATCACACATAAGTAGTCCAGAACCTAAACTCAAGCAGTCACAACGCTTGCAAACATCAAACGGAAGAGAACAACGATAAACCAAAGTGAAATATTTTCAAAGAAAAATTTAGAATTAACCATAACCAAAATAAAGCAGTGATTAAATCAGTGACGAAAGCTTTGATATTAAAATGGATGCAGAAAGAGCTCGTATTGCTGGGGATGCACCTTGGAAGAAAATTCAACAAAATACCTTCACACGTTGGGCCAATGAACATCTCAAGACGGCCAATAGTTCAATAGAAAATCTGGGGACGGACTTCTCGGATGGTCTAAGATTGATTGCCCTTGTAGAGGTGTTGTCCCAGAAACATATCCCAAAACACAATAAAAATCCAACTTTCCGCACCCAAAAATTGGAGAATGTATCGATTGCATTGAAATTTCTCCAGGGCGAGGAGGGCATTAAAATTGTTAATATTGGTGAGCTGTCAATAATTTTAGTTATGAGTCAATCTCTATTTATTGTTATCAATTGTTAAGTGTCCACACATTAAAAGGTAGTGATAGTGAGAGACTATTAAAATAAGTCTGCATTGCATAATAAAATTAAACTAAATTTGCGATCTATATGTAACAGATTCTTCGGATATTGTTGATGGCAAACTGAAACTGATAATGGGATTAGTCTGGACACTTATTATTCACTATTCGATTTCGATGCCAAAGTGGGATGGTGAGGATGATCAGATTATATCGGGAGCAACACCTAAGCAGCGGTAAGAAAATTAGTTTTCTTTATTTTCTGATCATAAATATTATTAATTCCATTTTATTTTATTTTTATGACAGCCTCTTGAACTGGATACAATCCAAGTTACCCGATATGCCCATTAAGAATTTCACCCATGACTGGACAACAGGTAAGCCAGTGGGAGCTTTGGTGGATGCCTGTGCTCCTGGCTTGTGTCCCGACTGGGAGCTGTGGGATCCCAACGATGCTGTGGCGAATGCCACTGAAGCCATGACTCTGGCCGATGATTGGCTTGATGTGCGTCAGTTGATCAAACCAGAGGAACTGGTTGATCCCAATGTGGATGAGCAGTCCGTGATGACATACTTGTCCCAATATCCCAATGCCAAGTTGAAGGAAGGTGCTCCACTGCGACCCAAATCAGATCCCAACAGGTGAGTTGCTTATTTAAAAAGTTTTAATTTTAAGCATAATCAAAAGTCAATTGCAAGTGGCTTTTCGTAGTGTCGCTTATAAGTAGGCAATGATATATAAGGAGTAGCATACTTTTGGCTGCTCTCTATAAATTATGAAAAAATATTGCCTACTTATACGAATATACCTAAAACTATTTATTTATAAGCCAGTTGAAGTGGTACTGATCCCAATATTGGTTGATGTTATTTTGTTAGATTGTCTTCAAAAGGTTTTCTCTTTAAATTTTCTAGAGATTTGTGAAATAAATGTATATTTTAATGAACAAGAAAAAAATTATCAAATTTAAACTACCTTTTTGTGGTGTAAAAAGACTTTAAACTGTTTTTTTTTTAGTATTTCTAGTCCTCCTTCGGTGGATGGAGTGCGTGCATATGGACCTGGCATTGAGCCTGATGGTGTTGTGATGGGCACAAACGTCAAGTTCACAGTGGAAACTCTCGCTGTGGGTCAAGGTAAGTCTCATTATTAAAAAGTGTTATTTAAGTATTAATTTGCAATTTAAAATCATTCCTTTTAGGTGTTGTCGATGTAGATATTGAGGATGTGAACGGAGATATTGAGCAGGCGTATGTGGAGTTCAACAATGATATGAATCTCACGTATACGATCTCTTATATGCCCAAGCTAGAGGGTCTGCACAAGGTCATTGTCAGGTATTCGGGTATTGAAATACCCAATTCTCCATTTTATGTGCCAGTCGAGCGCCCTGCTGAGGATTGTCTTAAGTTAAAGGTAATTGATTGGGCAAATTCTAGTTTAAAAAAATATTTTGTCAATATATATATTTTTACTGTTCACTCTAGAATTGTTATGATGATTATTTAGACCTACCTATCGTTAAAAACACCGCTCAAATAGATCACTTATTCGAAGGCATGAGTTTTACGTTCATCGGGCAAGTTGGCCTAAAGTGTGATGTGTAAGTTAACCATTAACATTTAGCTATAGATCAGAAAATTACTTTAAGTAAAAAATCTTTAATACACAGCTTTTCTATCAACTTTGTTTATCCGAATGAGGCAGAGGATATCGCTCTTCATATAAATCCGCGACTTTCTCGTGAATTTATTGTGCGTAATACTAGATTGAATAAAGTTTGGGGTCCCGAAGAAGTCACAACACCAACTTCATTTACACTCTCTCGCGGCAGTAGATTTAAAATTCAAGTGGTCGTCAACAGCGACTGCTACTTGATATTGATAAACAATCAACCATTTGCTCAGTACAAACATCGTCTGCCCTTTGAAGATGTTAGAATTTTACGGGTCGATGGAGACGTGGAACTTTATCAGATTTATCGCACCATTGTCAATGGGTATCCCAGCCGTTTTCCGCATTTCGGGGTAAGAAATCATCAAATCAACCTTATTATTTATTTCAATTAAATTCTTATTTATAATTTTAGCCTTCTGTTGGTGACTTATATGAACTACCTCTTGTCAAAAGTTGTGTAGCAATTGACGAACTTTTTGAAGGCTATAGTTTCATCTTTTGTGGCAGAATTGCCAGTAATTGTAATGAGTACGTAAAATTAGATGATTTAACCTTCTTTTACTTACTAAAAAAGTTTTATTTTCTTACAGATTCTCTATTAATTTTGTGTATGACAATGAGAAACGTGATATCGCTCTGCATGTCGTGACACGACTTGAACAAAAATCTATAGTACGTAACACGAAACTAAATGATGTCTGGGTTCGTGAAGAGGCTTTCACAGAGCTTCCATTCCTACTCAGACGAGGAGGCACTTTTACTATTCAAGTGCTTGTAACGGCCGCCTGTTATCTGATATCGATAAATGGCCATCACTTGGCCCAGTTCACCCATCGATTGTCCTACGGAGCGGTTCGTTTCCTCGAAGTCTTGGGTGAGGTGGAAAATGTACAAATCTATCGGACAATGGTTTACGGTTATCCAGTGCCCATTATGCCTACAGGCAGACAACGCTGTATCGAGGAAGAAACCGAAGAAGATATATGATATCATAAACAGAACTAGATTTGATTTTATTAATTGTTTCTAATAAAGAATGAAATTGATAGATAAAAAAAACTTTTCCTCTGATTTTAATTAAATAATTCTCATACTTATGATAAAAAAGGCAAATCTATCGACTTGCTAAATTCTCAGATTAAGAAACTTCTTTCTCGGTTTCATTTGAGTATACTTTAGCCTTTACTCATATCATAAATTGACGATGGATTCTAAGAAAATATTATAAAGGATAATAAATTTTTCAATTTAATGAGCATCTCCTTGCATTTATTAGGAACAACCTTCAGTTTTAAAATAAAACATAGCTCGCAAATAACCGTTAACCGATTTGAGCAACGCAGTCTGTACAATGACAAAACAGAAACAAAAACAGAACACACGATCTCTCTGAGCGAAACACTTTTTTTATTTTGATTGCGCTCTTCGGTACGAGTGTTCGGAGTGTGCATACAAAAAGACTGGTTTGCCGGATCAAAGTAGTCAGCGAGAGACTAGACGAAAGAGAACACAAAAAAAAGTGTCTCGCTCTGAGAGAAACAGTTGTTGAGCGACACTTTGAAATAGTTGACGGCTCTGAAATAAAACAATAAAGCTTGGTAAATGGCCTGAAGTGAGTCAATCTAGAAATGTTGCTTCAAAGAAATGCTAGATAAGACTACAAATAGTACTGAGTCAAACTCAGTTCGGATAGACATAAAATAATCGCCCATAAATAGTCCGAAACCTTAACTCATGTAGTCACAACGCTTGCAAACATCAAACGGATAAGATCAAAAGTAAAAACCAAAGTGAAAAGAATATTTAGAAATATTTACCATTATTACCAAAGTAAACAGTGATTAAATCAAATTTAATAAAAATGGACGCAGAAAGAGCTCATATTGCTATGGATGCATCTTGAAAGAAGATTCAACAGAATACCTTTACACGTTGGGCCAATGAACAACTCAAGACGGCCAATAGTTCAATAGAAAATTTGGAAACGGATTTCTCGGATGGTCTAAGACTGATTGCCCTTGTGGAGGTGTTGTCCCAGAAACATGCTCCGAAACACAACAGGAATCCAACATTCCGCACCCAAAAACTGGAGAATGTATCAATTGCATTGAAATTTCTTCAAGAGGAAGAGGGCATTAAAATTGTCAATATTGGTGAGCAGTCAAATATTATAGTCATGAGTCAAACTCTATTTATCGTTATCAGGTGATAAGCGCTCCACACCCACTTAGAGATAGTGATGGTGAAAGACCGTTAAAATAAGTCTATATTGCATAAAAAATAAACTAAATTTGGGTGCTATATGAAACAGATTCTTCGGATATTGTTGATGGCAAGCTGAAACTGATAATGGGATTAGTCTGGACACTTATTATTCACTATTCGATTTCGATGCCAAAGTGGGATGGTGAGGATGATCAGGTTCAGTCGGGTGCAACACCTAAACAACGGTAAGCAAAGATATTTTCTTTACTTTGTAATCATAAATACAACTAATTTGATTTTAATTCTGTATTATGACAGCCTTTTGAACTGGATACAATCTAAGTTACCCGATATGCCCATTAAGAATTTCACCCATGACTGGACAACAGGTAAGCCAGTGGGAGCTTTGGTGGATGCCTGTGCTCCTGGTCTATGTCCCGACTGGGAGCTGTGGGATCCCAACGATGCAGTGGCGAATGCCACTGAAGCCATGACTCTGGCCGATGATTGGCTTGATGTGCGTCAGTTGATCAAACCAGAGGAACTGGTTGATCCCAATGTGGATGAGCAGTCCGTCATGACATACTTGTCCCAATATCCCAGTGCCAATTTGAAGGAAGGTGCTCCACTGCGACCTAAATCAGATCAAATCTGGTGAGTGTGCTCCTTATTTTAAGAGTCTCGAGCTTAGCCGTATTTCAAAATCAAATTCAAGTGGCTTTTTATGTTGGCGCTAAAAAATACGCAATGATTTTTAACGAGTCATTGAATTGTAGCATACTTCTAGCTGCTATCTATAAATAATGGAAAACATTGCCTACTTCTGGACTTTTATTTTAATTTAAAGAGATAATAAACTATGTTCTTTTTAGCATTTCCAGCCCTCCTTCGGTTGATGGAGTGCGTGCATATGGACCTGGCATTGAACCCGTTGGCATTGTGATTGGCACAACTGTCAAGTTCACAGTGGAAACTCTCGCTGTGGGTCAAGGTAAGTCTCACCAAAAGAAAACTAATTGGCAGATTTCAAAAAAGTGGAATATCAATTGGCTTTGTAGGTGATGTCGATGTGGATATTGTGGATCCTAACGGATATATTGAGCACGCCTATGTGGAGGGTAACAATGACATGAATCTCACATATACGATTTCTTATATGCCCAAGCTAGAGGGTCAACACAAGGTCATTGTCAGGTATTCCGGTATTGAAATACCCAATTCACCGTTCTATGTAGAAGTTGTACATCCTGTAGAAGTTGTAGAAGTTGCACATCCTGTAGAAGTTGTACGTCCTGCAGAGGTTTATCCGAATTTGGAGGTAATTAATTCTGAAAAACGTATAAAAAAAAATAATAATTTGTATATATATTTTTCCACTCTAGGATTGCAATGATAAATTTTTAGACCTGCCCATCGAGTGCAACAGCGCTCTAATAGATCACTTATGCGAAGGCATGAGTTTAACACTTATAGGACAAATTGACCCAAAGTGCAATGGGTAAGTTAAACACTAACATTTAACTGTAGATCACATATTTACTTTAATTTAAAAATCTTTATATACACAGCTTCTCTATCAACTTTATTTATCCGACTGAGGCAGAGGATATCGCTCTTCACATCAATCCGAGACTTGTGCGTAAATTTATTGTGCGTAATACCAAATTGAATGGATTTTGGGGTCCCGAAGAAGTCGATACACCAACTTCATTTACACTCTCTCGCGGCAGTAGATTTAAAATTCAGGTGCTCGTCACCAGCGATTACTACTTGATATCGATAAACAATCAAGCCTTTGCTCAGTACAAACATCGTCTGCCCTTTGAAGCGGTACGAATTTTACGGGTCGATGGAGACGTGGAACTTTATCGGATTTATCGCACCTTTGTCATTGGGTACCCCAGCGGTTTTCCACATTTCGGGGTAAGAAATCAAGGATCAACATTTTAAATTATTTACATTAAATTTTTGCTCAAATTTTATTTTTTAATTCAAGCCCTCTGTTGGTGAATTATATGAACTACCTCTTGTCGAAAATTGTGTACCAATTGGTGAGCTTTCTGAAGGCTACAGTTTCATCTTTTCCGGCAGAGTTGCCAGTAATTGTGATCAGTAAGTAAAATATGATATATTGATATTATTTTAGTTACTAAAAAAGTTTTATTTTCTCATAGATTCTCTATTAATTTTGTGTATGACAATAAGAAACGCGATGTAGCTCTGCATGTCGCGACACGATTTGAAAATAAATGCATAGTGCGTAACACGAAAAAAAATAATGTCTGGGGTCGCCAGGAAGTTTCCGCAGAGCTTCCATTCCTACTCAGTCGAGAAGGCACTTTTACTATACAGGTGCTCGTAACGACCGCCTGTTATTTAATATCGATAAATGGACACCACTTTGCCCAGTTCACCCATCGAATGTCCTACGAAGCGGTTCGTTTCCTCGAAGTCTTGGGTGAGGTGGAAAATGCACAGATCTATCGCACAATGGTTCACGGTTATCCATAAGAGATAAATTTAAGATGTAATAATTCATTTGAAAATTTATTTAATTATACTATTTTAAGCATTTACTCGTATCGTATCAGAAATAACATTCCACTTTTAAGAAATACGAAAACAATAAATATATGAAAATAAATCACAATTTACTATAGTATATCAAGTTGAGGTTGGTTATTAAGAAAGTACTCGAAAGGATTATCAATTTATAAAGCTTTTTCCTGCATTTATCAGGAATAACCTTCAATTTTAATTTAATTACTGTCCCACTGCGATGACAAATAAAGCAAAAGCTAGTCCAATGGCCAGAAGTGAGTCAGTCTACAAATGTTGTTGGCACTTTGATTTATGTCATTGTCATGTGGATGGTCTTTCATTTTACTTGCCACACGTGTCGGAGGCTGCTCTAATTGGAGGCAGGTCGCATCGAGGGAGACAATTGTTAGTCACTCTTCGAAATTCTGAAATGCAGAGCATCTTTAGCTGTCAAGAATATTTCATAGGCATCGCTCAAAAATTGTTTCTTTCGTCCGACAAGACGCATGGAAATTCTGAAATATTTTCGAAGAATTTTCTTGGCTCTCAATTCGGCTATAGTCTTCTAGTTTTCGAAAAGACTTTCAGTTGCTGCATTGACTTCGAAGTGTGCGGTGTGCGAGTGAATTGCGTGCGTGAAAATCTATCAAGGGATACGCGACGTATACGCAATATATTTGAGTGCCAAAACAAAGCGTGTATATGTAGGCGCGTGTGCCTGTGTGTATATATGTGTTTGTTGTACTCGTACATATAGCGCCACATAATTATTCAATTAGTGCATAACGAGATAATCGAGAAATACGTATACGAAATACTCGATAAAATGTCAAAGTATGTGAAACGGTCGAATTTGGCCTTTTGAAGGCAATTGCGCGACAAAATCTCAACAATTTCAACATATACTACAATATATTCGATAAATAATATATAGTATTTATATATGCGCAAAGATCTTCCATGTGTGAATCTATATGTACACATACACAATATTTTGTGCAAATGAAAATCTCTCATCTCTGAAATGAGTTTTCTTTTTTAATTTCAAGAAAATTTTGTGAAATAAGTTCGAAAAATAAAATATTTACTATTATGTGATCTTGCTGACATGTCCCAAAGTGTGTTGCCACTGGAGTCCCCCAGCAGACAATAAAGTCAAAAGGCGTATTAGACTGGTCCAAAGCGAGCGCCAGATGTTAATCTTATTTTAGAAACAGTTGCATGCCTCGAAACACCTGAGTGACGAATTGGAATGAAATTTGTCTACTTAAAAGATTGATGTGCACACTCAAAAAAAAAAAAAAACAAAAATATTAGAGAGTGTAGAATTCTTCTTTCTTCGTATACTCGATTTATTGTTATGCTGAACTCATAAAAGTTGAGATATTGCAAACATTTAGTTCTTTCGCAATTGTGTGGGCTTTATTTTTGGATTTGTAGTATGATTCTTCCAACAGAACAAGAGCTGTAGAAAATAGAAATAGAAAAGGAACAAGCGAGAGATGGAAGAGGAAGGGGGAAGGGGGCACTTTAAAGCAAATGCTTGCACGTGAATATTCAGAAGATGCCAACGCGACGTATGCGCAACATCAAATGCTTAACAGATGCTCAAAATACTACATGATATATCATTACTTATTTAAATAACATTTGTTAAATCAACCAAAGTTTGCTTTAAATTTTATTTATTTATTTATTATATTATTCATAAATAACACAAAGTATTTAAACGGAATTAAACTTATCATATAAGCGGCCGCTGATAATGTTATTGCTAGAAAAAAAATGCAAACGTTGGCAAAGTTTTAGAACCTAGAGATATAAAATCAAAGAATTTATTAACAAATGCTGTTGGCCTGGCCAAAAGACTTAGTCATCTGTTAAGTCAAAACATGCCGCAAACATGCATAATTTATTTCATAATTTTATGAAGGCTGCCCATCTTTGTTTTGTGTTTCTATTTAATTTTTTTTTATGTCAGTCCATTCTTTAGATCTTACGTTTGCGGATGAGTCACGCGCTTAGGAAGGGAAACTGTCAGAGGTCAGTGCAATTGCAATTAGCAACAAATGAAGCATATTAGCCGCATTCGATTGTACTTGTATTAACAAAAAGGCAAACACACACACAAACAGCAACAACAAATACACGATAATTCTATAAATAAAAGAACAACAGAATCAGCTGCGCGCAAAAATCACAGATTTGTGGGGAATATCGCTAAACTGACGTTTGCCAAACATTTTCAAGAGTGCGGTCAGCGTCAGCGTCGACGTCGACGTCAGCTTCGCAGTCGTCGTCAGCGATGACGCTAACGTCAGCGACACAAGCAACACCAAAACACAACACAAAACATAAGCAAAAAAATATTGAAGAAATTATGTATTGATGAGCTGCACAGTTGTGAACAGTCGGATAGAAGCGATTGAAGTTAAAATTTAATAGGGAAGCCTGGGTAAAATTTTGAATGAATTAAATTATGCATTCTTTAAATTTCATTTAAATAAGTAATTAATTTAAATATTGTATTTTAACATCAAGGTAATAAATATACTGGACAGTAAAATATAAGGGATTGAATTTACTTTTTCTTATTTACTTAAAATAAATAATATTTTAAAAAAACAAAGAATTCTTACAGAAATAAAATAAACTATTGTATTCAGAATAAAAATATAGTGTGTTACTAAAAAAAATTTAAAAAAAAATTATTTTAAAAATGTAGATCAATCTGATCAATATTGTTTTAAATTATATAAATGGAGTTAATTTTCTGCTCTGTTCAAAAAAGGTTAAGCTTAAACTTCATCTTATATTTTTACGATTTTCCGTAGGTACTTGTTTGAGCTCTGCTGTAAAATTTACATATAATATGTCAAAACTTAACTTAATGAAACTTTTGATATTCAAATTTGTAAAACTTAATGCAAAAATTTTGTGGTGGTTTAAGCTTTTTGATCTGTTCCAACTTCAACTTGGTGACAAATCGATGGCAATATTTATGTCACACACTGTTGGTATTTGCCTGAGCTCTGCTGTAGAAATCTGAAAAATAATAATAAAGAAATTGAGTATGAAAAAAAAGCTGTGAGCGTTGTGCTGGCATAAAAACATTGAGCAAGGAGGCGAACACAAGTCAGTCGAACTGAGAAATTGCCACGATCAGAACATTTACATTACAACGACGCGACGCGACGGTGACATCGACAGCAACAACAACAACAACAACAACAAAGACAACGAGAGGTCCCAAGAACCAAAGTCAAGTCCCCAAAGTGGACATAACGCGTGAACAAATCAAACGGAACACAACAGAACTGAAAAACCGACCCGAAACCGAAACACAACGCGCGCAGTTCGCGAAAAGTATTTTTGAATATTTAAATATTTGAATATTTTTCAAATTTTCGAATTGTTTACGAAAAGGCTTGTGTTGAGAAAAACGTGCTGCGGCATTGTGCAATTAATTGGGTGATTAGTGATCAGTATTATATAGCAAAAGCTATAGCAAGAAAAGTATTATTCATAACAAATTCGAATAAAAGCAAATCCAGAAAACGCAATCAAAATGGCAGCACGAAAAGTGAGTTTTGGTAACAATAAAGTGGCATGGGTTTGATTAAATCTCACCTGTCCTATAAGCATAATTTCACACACTCATTTTCCATTTGAATGCATTTGTATATGTATTTGCCCAAAATGGAGGACATGTGGTTTGCATTACCTTTTTTCTTCATAAATACATACGAAAATATTTGTCAATTTATTTTTAGAGAACACACTACAGTTTCCTTGGCTATTTTCTGTCGTAATTTTTAGTTGCATATAAATTAAAATTAATTTAAATGGAAGTGAAAATTTATTTAGCATTTCATTACGTGCTGGGGATATGAATCATGCCCCAGTGCAAGGAAAACGAGAGAAGTCAGCCAAGTGGCGCCTCACGTTTTCCTATAACTTTTTGACGTTATTGGAAACACTTTTGGTCTGACGTTTCAATTTATTTCCATATCGGGTCAGTCGGCCTACTTGAGTTCAGGTTGAGATTGAGCTGCTTTAAATGGTCAATGAATTCACTCCCTTGTGGAATGCATTCGAAGGATTTCAAAGCTGTTTAGAAACTCCCGATGCGTAGATCTGATGATTAATGGAGCTTGCAAAAATTTTGACGAATTTGGCTAAAATTAACAATTGCTAACCATATTGAGAAGGTCGTCATTTGCTTCGCTCATTCAAATGTCAGTGTGCATTTGTTGTTGTCTCGCATCTCGCTTTGAATTTGGACAGAGACAGCAGAGGTGCGGATCTTGTGGGGGATCTTGGGGGGTATTATAAAAGGCGATTGCCAAAAGCAATTCACAAATATGCCAAATATTTGAATACATTTATTTGTTTTCTTTTGGGTGTGCTGAAGTTAAGTGCATGAATCATTTCTCTTGATTCGTTATGCATATGGAATGAATATTTCTAATTATTTGAAACCACAGATCGTATGAGTAACTAAGTTATTATTTTTCATAACGATTAGTATGATGGGATGCGGTGTTATTTATTCATCACTTTTTTTAATCAATTTAGTTCAATAAATGTCAATATTTACATGTATATTTTTAATCAAAAGATAAATGTAAGTAGAAAAGATAAATTGATAACAAATCTTATAGATTTCAACCAAGCCGCTAAAGAGCGCCCAAATTCAGATCTCTTTGAGGTGAAGTTAATTGAAGTTGCATACTTTGCGGCGAATTTAAAAACATAATGCTAAAGCAAGATGTACAATTACAAGATTTAAATATTATTTTTGACCTAATTTCTAAGCACAGCTTTTCACTAAATTGCTTTTATAAAATAAAATATACTAATGATTTAAAAATCTAAAATAATTGAACTGTTTGTGTGTTATCTTTTTGTTCAGAGTGTAAAAAGCGCCGCTGAGAGTACAGAGAGTGCTAGGAAGAGCGCCATGAATTTGTGAGCGCAATGCAAGAGAGTGAGCGAGCGTGAGAGAGGGAGACCGGTAAATAAAAGAAAGCAACAGAGCAACAATAACAAACCGGTCATTCAAATATGTATGTGTATATGAATGCATAGTAGGGATGTTGTTGGAATATTCTTATGTGGGGGATCTTAATGCATATGCATAGACTTGTCAATTAATAAAAATAATAATATATTGAAGCAGGTTTCAAAAACTTGTAGCAACAGATAAGTCTAAATTTAATACATACATACTTGTTTAAATATATATTTAAAAATACATATAAATATACATATACATATACATATATGTATATTTTTTTATACACGTAGCAACTAAATACTTAAAATTCCACGTTTACAACATTTATACTCAAGCGTTTACTTTTTGTGCAGAGTGTAAAAAGCGTGCAGCTGAGAGAGAGAGAGAGAGATTAAGCGAAAGAGCGCAAAAGCAAAGGAATTTGTAAGCGCGCCGCCTGGGCGAATGTACAAGAGTGAGAAAGAACGCGCGCAAGAGAGAGAGAGAGACCGATAAACAAAAACAAGAAACACAAAGCGTGATAGCAGCGCTCTGATCTGAACAACAACAACTCAAAAGAAGAGAAGAGAAACAGAAACCGGCCATCAAAATGTACAGCGATCAGCAGTTGGTGTTAGTTAACGGTGGTACGCTCAACAGTAACGACGCTGTCGGCGACGAGCGTCAGTTAAATTCAACGACAACGAGACACAACAACAGGAACAACAACAACAATAGTAATAGCAATAATAACATTCATAACAATAGAAGTCAGCAAATCGTCCCTGTTGGTGAATTAGTGCAAAACGCGAATTATACAAGCAACAACAAAAACCAGAACGGCAGCAAAAGTCAAACAACACAGGCGACATTATATCTGAATCACAACAACAACAACAACAACAACAGCAACAATCACGGCAGAAAGAACCCGCCAAAAAACGTTGCAACAACCGCCGCGTGTGTTTATACAAATTCCAACAACAACAATAGCAACAATTTTAGCAATTTAAGTTTCTACGCCCAACAACCAACAAGTGACTGCAACTACAACAACTGCAGCAGCAGCAACAACAACCAGGCTTATCAACAACCACAACTGCAGGTGTGTGTTCCCAGACGCGTCTCCAGACTCCAGCTTTTGATTTTATGACCTTTTTTGCTTCATTTTCTTTCTTTTTTTTTTTGTGGGCGCAACATTTTTTAATTGCAACATTTCCACATTACGTCGTGGACATTTCGCAATTAATGAAAATGTTAATGAACTTCACACGCTGCGCACTGAGCGCGGCGAAATATTTAGTCTCTCGCCGCGTTGACGTCGCCGTCGCTCCATTTCTTGTCTGTTGTTGTTTTCTAGCCCTTTTTCGCCAGACAGGCGACTCTCTACCTACTCTATTTTGGTTGATGTAGCCGGCACACACACACACACATACGTTGGCACTCAAACTTTTGTGGCACTGGCACGCGAATGTTTGTATGTTTATCAGTGTTGACAATTTTTGAGTATCCCAAAAAAAAAGCTGTTATAAAGTCAATTTTCCATAATATCAATATCTCTTTAAACTTGCTCAGAAAATCTTTAAAGCTACAACACTTTTAATTTTGTTGGAAAGTTATCATGATCTTTATAATTTAAGTTGTTTAGCAAAATCACTGTTCCCAAATTTTGCAATAAGTAATAGCCATATTTGAAAAAAGCTATATATCGAAAAAGAGGACAATAAGAAATTATAAATGCTTAATAAGATTTAAGGGTTTCCTTTACCTTAAAAAACTTTCAAACCCTTTCAAAAAATGGCTAAAAATAGCTTAATTGGCAACAGTACTTAAAACTTAAATTTTCTCGTTTTTTTTGTGAACAGACTGCCAACAAATCAAATTTTCCAGCCAATAAAATTTTTATCATCAAAAAATTAATTAAAAAAAACTTTTTATGATGCTTAAACGAAATTATGACCATCATGATTTATGCCAATTTATGCGCATTTGTTAGGCTTAAAGAAAGATGAAAAAAAATCAGAGTTAATTAAAAAAAAAACAGAATTCCTACTGCCCGCTGTATTTAATTTTTTTAAATTAAATTTAAAATAAAAACTGATTTGACGAAAAATAAACTGTTCTGGCAACACTGATGAATGAAATATATTTTTGTATGTACATTTTGGGCGCTTTTGCCTCTCATTCAACTTCTTGTTGTTGGCTACGCTCTTTTTTGTGAGTTCTTTAAACTTTAAGCTTAGAGGCTTTTAAGAGATTCCCATAAAGAAGAAATCCTAAAACTGAAATACATATGAATTAACATTCCTAGCATATAACTTAACAGTTAAAAGATATATGGCATGATAGAGTATAGAGTATGCAAGTTGTACCATGGATCCATTAAGTTGAAGCTTGTTTGCCAGTCGCCTGAAGAAGCGGCGGAGAATGTGTGGAAAGTTGACTGAATGTCCACTTCACTAAGATTAAGTGTGTGTGAGTGTGTGTGTGTTGTGTGGGGCTTCAAACTGGAACAAGTTGGCGTCGTTATGTCCAGATTTAACCACACCTTGTGTTATTAGATCGTATCGAATACAATCGTCCACGCTCAACAGTTGACATGGAAAGAAATACAGAGAGAGAGAGAGGGAGATAGATATTTCTTTATGCGTATTGCATTAAGTGGTTTTTGTGGTAAATGCAACACTCAACCACCCACATATGCCAAGCACTGTCATTGCCATTATCCATTTATCCATTTCATATGTCCAATTCATATCCTGCCTTACTTGTTCCAAACAACTATTACTACTACCATCAACAGCAATCGGAGCAGTACGAGGAGAATTTTGACGACGACATGGAGGCTGAACGTGATCTTGCCGAGGATGCGCAATGGAAGAAAATCCAACAGAACACCTTTACACGCTGGGCTAATGAGCATCTGAAGACCATTGATCGTTCCATTAACAATCTGGAAACTGATCTCTCTGATGGCCTACGATTGATTGCCCTTATCGAGGTGTTATCCCAGAAGCGTTTGCCCAAATATAATAAACGTCCAACATTCCGCAGCCAGAAACTTGAGAACGTATCGGTTGCACTCAAATTCCTTCAGGATGAGGGCATTAAAATTGTTAACATTGGTGAGTTAACCAACATTTTTGATTTATCTACATATATTTTATTTTGTTTTTTAAGTCTCTCTTCCTGTTCTGGGAATTTCGGATTAGCTCAAATGGGTTGGGTTTGTGGCTTAAAAGTCACGTCTTGCTGTGGCCATGAGTCAACTTCTATTAGCAACTTGAAAAACAACAAATATGTTGATGCAAATTGCATAATATGCCATTATGTTATTATCAATAGCTGAAATAGCAAAAGAAAGTATGAAAAGAAAGGTCGCGATTCCTCAATTGCATTCCAAACAAATCGTTAAATATTGTATATATATTTAATTTTTTGTTTTTTTCTTGTTTTTATTTTTTCAATGCGTCGTTTCCAGTCTACAAAAACAAATGATGTCATACGTTGTTCGTAGCGCCAGCTTCATTGCGATTTTTACTTTCATTTTATTTGTTGTACTCGTACTTTAATGCATAATTTAAGATACAAAAATGTATGACAAATTTGCAGTCAGGTGCATATGATGTCAGATATTAGACTCATGCTCGTAGAATTTGTATAGTCGTAATGTTTTCATGTATTCTGCTTTTTTTTCACACTCGCCACGATCATTTTGATGGCCTGTTTCCCACAAAAGAACTCCAACGAAGCGTGGACACTACCTGAAGGTTCTTTTTTTTTAATTTTCATTGTAGGGGCTTCGCTTTTGATAGCTATCATTTTCAATGCCCTCCTCCGTTTAAAGACCTTAACAGAACCGATCACGAGCTCTATAGAACCGGCTCTAACGGCATTAAAACAATATGTTTAATAGCGTGCTAATTTGCATTGATTAAGAGAAAACCTATGAGCATGTGATATGATAGTGTAGATTGAATGATTCACATCCATATTCACGTTCATACTCATAGTCATAGTCAGTGTCGAATCTGAGCTCAACGTTCACTCGGCCATTCAGTCATTCAGTCAGACACTCATTTGTTTTCAAATGTACTCGTTTTTTATATATTTACATATTTATATGTTTTCTAATTACCACTCATTTTTTTTTATGGGAGTCTCATGACGCAATTGATAAGCTAACTGTTTGTCTGTCAATCTCAACGGGTTGCTTCAGTTCATTTGTAATTCCATTAGGAGAAGCCTACAGATAAGGGAGAAGATCGTTCAGTAGGTGACACCCTACATTCGTACAAATACATATGTGTTATTATTTACTTATGTATATGTATTTGTGGGTAAACGAATAACGTGTACATAAAAACCAGTTTGTCAATAATTGACAGCTACGTAAACAATGTTAACATTTATGGGTCCCCAACCGTTTTTATACTCTTTCAAAGGGTTTTATAAAATGTTATGTTATGTTTTGGATGTCTTAAAGTTTTTATACAATCGAACTATAAATTGGCATTTGTAAAACATAAGATTCTTTTAGAATTTATCAGCGTAAAATTAATTTTCCGATTGAATAAAGATCACAAGAAATTGAGAATAGAAAATAAGTTGATTAATTTATATTTATATTTTTTTATATTTAATTATAAGTATGAAAAATCAGAACAAGTATCATTCCATCCTTTCATGAAAGGGAACTTTTTAAAAACTACCTTCTTATATTATTTCACAAATGTATAGGGATTTTCATCTTCATTAAATGGTAGAATAATAAATTTTACTTAAGGCAAGGGTATTTCTATTTCGACATAGTAAAAAAGATACTACTTCTTTCCTCTTTTGGGCTGCTTTTATCATCAGCGTCTAGAAAAACATTTTAAATTCCAAAAGTGTAGAGCTCGAAAATAAAGAGACGGAATGTGGGTAATAAAACACACGTTTATCGCAGTGAGAGAGTGCAAAGTAAATTTGTAGACTTTTTTTTCACGTATTTTGTCAATTTATATTGCTAATCAGCAAATGGAACTTTCGCTTTTGTTTGAATGAAAGAAATGTCCAATTGATCAACGATAAGCCGACCAATTTTTGCAAAAATTTTACTGCTGATTAATGTTGCAAAAATTAATTTTAGCTATTCAAATGGGAAATGATTCACGTTAGTAATTTTCTTTTTGACATTGAGTGTTTTTTGAATCATCGTTTAAATCAATAGGTTTCTTGTTAACCAATTTAAATTATTTATTCCAACCAAATGTGAATCATTAGACAACAAATAACTATACATTACTTTATACCACTTAATTTTAAAAAATATAAACTTTTGTCATTAAATGTATTGCAAAATTTTTGGTATTTGTCCAAAAACGGAAAATGAACCAAAATTGTTTATTTACCGAATGAGCTAATTTCATTTGAATTTTATTTATGTAGATATTTGTTTTGTTGTGCAAGTAAATACTGCTAATTAATTTAACGAGCTGCACATTGTTGTTGACTCAAGACGCACCTCTTCCTGGCACCACAAGAGAAAGAGAAAAGAGACATTGAAATTACTTATTTTTTAAGCATCTTTGGGAATGGAAATTGTGTGATCTGCAAGTGAAACTGGTTTCCAAATATCTCAAGCCACTGTCACAAATCATTTCTCAGTTATTTTTGAGCTCTTTTGTGTTGTCAATTGAATTAGCGCGTTGTCTGCCAAAAATCCGATTCCAACTGCCTCTTGTAGAATTCTTATTCTTATATCTTCAAATGTTTGCGCTTAAATCTACGAAAAAGCCGAATAAAAATAATAAAGCAGTCGCGGGCAATAAAATGCAAAAAAAATGAGATACAATAAAATAAAGAAATACTAAGCAGAGAGAAACAAACCTAATACATATGGATACATATGTGTGTATATCTAGAGAAGTCGCTCGGTTTACTCAATGACATCATCTGCGGATTTTTTTGTTGAGTTTGCGCGAAGTTTGTGCGGCTTTAATAAATGTTTGTGGATTGTTTTCAATTTTTCACATCACAGATTTCTGGCAAACAGTTCGACATTTCTTTGAATTCTCTTCTTTTCTTTCATAACGCAGTTATCTAACTCAATTTGTCACAGACAATTGATTGTTATTGATGACGCCATATCATCAAGGGCTCAGATGAGTCAGAATTCTCTATTTCCCCAAAAGATTCATAAATTGAAATATAATTGAGGCTTCATGTTCCATTTGACACAATTTTTTATTTCGATTGCTTCTTAATAGTCTCTTCAAATATTTACAATCTTTTATATAGATTTATTATAGTCAAGCTGTTACTTTTCATATAGATATGACTCGAATCTGAGCGATTCATCTAAAATTCTTATCATGTGCTTTTTGTTATATTCTCGTTGATAAATTTGTTTTTAAACCGTCCTAAAATTTTAAGCGACAAAAACAAATTAGTTATTTGTTCTGGGAACTCGTTCATGATATCAAGTATGTTTAGTTGTACTTTCTACTTCTTTATATTCTTTCCTCGGGTATTTTTTTCTTTTAATCTCGGTTTATATCGGCTTATATCCGCTTTGGTACAATTAAAAATTGGGGAAATTGGTCCATAAATATCGGTGGTAAAACTCTTAGGCTTTTTTGGGGTCCCCGTTAGGGGATTGTCTTATAAAATGGAATAGTAAAATATATAAACATACATATCAATCAGGTACAAGCTAATTATTTATTTTATAATTAATAGATCATTTTAAGCAAAAACAAATATTCGCAAATTGGAATTCTTTACTTGGCTATAATTTTGATAGAATTTTTTTTAGTTACTTCACTGATTAGCAGATCTTCCCTTTATTGTTTCTTTGAAAGAACTAGTTTCTTTTTAAGTACTTTGTTTTTAGCACAGCTCTAAAAAGTTTTACTAAAGTAAGTTAAGTACAAGCTGAAGTATAAACAATTTGCTTTCCCAGTCTGAAAGAGTGTTGCTTACTAGGTTACTGCAAAGACTTTGCTGCCTTCGTGTTATCTTGTTAAATTAGCTGAAATATATACATAACAGTTTTTTGGAAAGTATAATAATTATCAGGAAAGGCTGCGTCAAATATTAAATATTTATATATGTATTTTGTTTATACATAAAAGTAGCTCATGATTATTTTGCGAATTAATGGAAGCTTCTAGTTTCTGTAGCACATAAATAAGATAAGTTTAACATGTTGCTTCCGTTTGGGATAGACATGTATTTGACTAAGCCAAACTCATGTAGATGAATCACCATAAATTGAATTTATTGTAGCACCCACATTTTATTTCCGATTTCCGTTGAATTCCAGCTGACACGTTAAGACTAAAGTCTATTGATGATGATGATGTTTTATGCAGTCAGCACGTATTATTGAATATTTTTTCATAGTTGTTAACGTGACGCCATCAATTGTCATTCGTCATGGTTGTTGCAATTGTCGATCGTCTGACATTGGATCACTGAAAATAGAAATGATGAATACAATTTGGATTATTATCATCTGCGTCATCGTTACGCTCACAATTGTGATAAGATTAAGTTTTAGTATAATAATATTTGCACTCGAGAGTAATCAACTTTGGAATCTCTCGGCAATTTTGTCATCTATTCAAATTAGCAACTTTGTTAGAGATGTAGATTGAGCTGAAGATGAAGACGAAGACGAAGACTGAGACCCCGTTCAATTAACCCCAAAAACAAGTGCGCGACGACAATGAAAAATGACTGTGGAGAAAGAGCAGCAGATGTGGGCCACAAGGCGTATACTTAATATGTCAAAAAAAGAACACCAACCCACGCCAAAGCTTTAAGCGGCTTAAAGTTGTGTGTTCGTTGTTCGTTGTTCTTTTTCGACTTTCTAGGCAATGACAACAACAGTTGCGTGGCATTGTTGCAGCGACTTTGACTCTGCCTCTAATTTAATTAGCGACGCGCGCGTCGAGTCTTCCAGACTGCAGTTAAGTCGATCTTCGTTGTCTGCGGTTTGCATGATTAGGCCAGGTCGTGTGTAAACTGGTTTTCCCAGCCCCACATTTTTCTCTACGTTGGAAAAATGTTGGAAAAATCTCAGTCTCCATCTGCATCTCTTCCTCTTCGCTCTCTTTCTGTCTTCTTGTGTGTCTGTCTGTCTCTGGTATGCGCGTGCCGCTCAAGAACGTGTCTGACGACTGTGACCCAGGCGAGTCCAAGTTGCCACAGACTCCGAATCCGATTTAAACATCGACTGCAGTGTTGGCAATTTTGTTGCTTGTTGTTGTTTATCTATAAATTAAGTAGTTTTCTTCTTTTAGCCGCACTTAACATCATAATTCTTCGATGTGGCAGCTTAAATTATGCCACGTCATCAAGATGGGGCATGCAGCTAATGCCAAGGCATAACCTCTGGTCAAGTCATGTCTACACCGCGAGAAAAAAGTTGTACTAAAATAATGTTCAAATTTCTTAAATCCAAGTAGCATTTACTGACAAAGGGTTAGAATTCTCGTTGATTATAGTAATATGAAATATGACTAGCTTTCGATTTAATAGAATTATTTTAAGGGTGTAAATCACTATTTTTTTAAAATTGAAATCTTTAAGTTCCGAAAATACGCGTTTTCTATTAAAATGGTAGCTTTAATTATTATAAGATATAGAAATATCTATTATTAGCAATTAGATATCTGCATTTGAATTTTGAATTATCATAATGAAAGAAGAAAAATGACTTTACTTTTCAATTTTTATAATGAAAATAAGAAAAGACTTACATATACATACAACATTTCTTATTCGAATAAAAAATAAAAAATATATAATAAAATTGTTTAAATTAGCTGATTTTAATAGTAATATATTGTAATTTATATTTAGAATCATTTCACTCCTTGTTTAATAAAGCTTTAAATGTGAGGCTCTATGTACGAAATACTGTATTTTTTCGCTCTGTGTATGAGATACATACTACATGCCTTTGTCAGATTTACATAATGTTGCAAGCATCCGCAAAATGTTGCGCCCTTCGTCTCACGCTGTTGCCTCGATTAGCTAAAAAATGTTCACACTTATGCATATGTATTAGTGAAGTGTCTAGCTCAACTGGTAAATATGCATTACCTGTAGATGGAGAAAGATAGAGAAAGGGAGGGGGAAAGATATAGAGAGGGGCAGATACTTATCGCAGTTATGGCATCTTGGTTATTGGCATTCATTTGCATATTTCTACATAATTTACAAACATTCTTGTGTTAACCTGGCCAAGAGAGAGGAAGAAATGAAGAGAGGATGAGAGTAAACAAACCATTGAGTTGACAAGCAATTCCAGTTGTCAGATGTCCACAGTTAGACATTCGCTTCTCTAATTAGCCAAATCATCTCTTGCAACGTATTTTCTTTTTCGTCTTCCCCCGTTTTAATTGCCGCTTTCTTCTCTGTCTGTCTCTCTTTCTTTTGTGATGAGCTCGGAGTTAACTCTATGAATATATAGAAGTATATATGTCAATGGACTTCGGGTAATACATTTGTCATGCCACCATTTTTAACGTTAAACATTTTAAGTGGCCATTGAGATGTGCGTTTAAATGGCCAACAGGCTTGCCAATTTGACGGCGTTTGGCAGGCCAACTTGGCTAACTCGGCCAACCTGGCCAACTTGCCGAACAGCAGGTTTCTTCTCCATTCTCTCGCTCTTTCCTCAAGTGGCTCTAAAAGTAAACAATGCCAAATTGCAAATTTAGCAAATGTCGTCTAGTAGTAGAACAATACGTGGAGTGGGGCAGGGGAAGGATGAAGAGGGTTGGGGATACAAGTGTTGCCATAAAAAGATGTCCCACTGCATGCATGTGTATTTGTATATGGAAGCGCTGTATCAGCAAATGGTTTAACGGCCCGTTGAGCAGCCAAAGCAGCGGCAAAAGCGTTCTACTAGAAAGCACCTAGAAAGCTCTTAAGTGCCCGACCAGCAGATACCCTGTTTTTATTTAAAGTGAAAAACGATCAAAATTAATAATAATAACTTCGTTTAAAATCTGTTTTGAATAATTTAAATCAAAGCCATTATATTTTGATAATCGTTATGATATTGTTTTGATTTTAATTCTCAATTATACAGATAAATACTTATATCTGTTAAAGACAGAAAGAAATAAATCATTTATTTAAAATAATTGTATGATCATAACTCCACAGTCCGTCAAAAGTTACAGGGTATAAAGCACTGTTGACCTGCAGCGCCTACACATTCCTCTTAGTAAATCTCTGAGTGCATATACTGCTAGACGTCACTGTAGTTGACACTGACAATCTGTCGGCAATCACTTAGAATTTGACATGTAAGCAAATACTGTATTTGGTTACTAGCGTTGACCAGGGCAACTTAAAGTTTCTCAACTTTCACTACAATAAAATGCATTTCACATCACAACAACAACAGCCACAACTTTGCCGGTTAAGGCCTTAACATTATTAACAGTCATGTCTGCAATGTTGGCCTCAAAGTCCAGTTCGTTAGAGTGCACCTTATAAGTAGGTGTGTTCAGGTGTTGGGTAATCTGTTAGTTTCGCTGATTTACTAATTGTCACGGAACCAAATGATAAGCTATCAGCTGTAGAACCTTTCACTTTGTTAACGGTTATCAAATGGCCATAAAGAAGACGGTTCAATAAACCCACAAAGCAAACAAAAAGAGCAGCATTTTAATTTTTGTGATTACCATAACAAAAGACAAATCTGTTGCTATTTCGGAGGTCGTCTTGTGAAATGAAATGAACTGAAACCGGCCAGACAAGTTGGTCGCGTGCAGCCCTGAACTTGACCAGGCCAAATGCTTGGCCCGTTGTTGTGGTGGTTGTAGCAAGTGGTTGTAACAGTTAGCAAATATCTTGCACATAATTGGCAGCTTGTCCAACGGCAACGACAACAACGACAACAAGTTTGCAACAAAACGGAGCTCGGGTGTTGCCATTGACAGATGTGGCAGCTTCTGCAGTTGCTGTGGATGTGGATGTGGATGCCACTGCAATTGGTCTTGGCAATTAATAGATATATTAAGTTTATGACGGCTTCAAATGCTCGTAACGGTTACCGTTCTCGTTTCCGTTCCCGGTTTAACAACAATCCCCAGAAACAACAGGTTTATATGCTTTGACTTTGCATCGAAAATAAGATTTAAGAACTTTTTAAAATATAAACTTGAAAAATACATTTTTAAAGGTATATATTTTTATTTACAGTTTTTGTGTGAATACCAAAAAATCAGCTCTTTTTTTTAGCTAAATAATATAGAAGTAATTGTTATTAAATTTAAATTTGTATTTAGAAATCAAGTTATTAGTGCATAAAAATTTCAAATTAAAATTTCATATTTATATCACTGTGATATATTTTTTTTTGGGTCCTAGAAATCGAATTCAATTATTACTTTTATGAGTTAAAATAAGTTCATATCAAAATTTTTTTATTTTTGCATAAAGTTTTCCATTTTTAAGGTTTTTAATCGATAAATGACATATTTTTTATTATAAAAATTAAATTTAGTAGCAATATTTTGATTTCGGATTAAAACTTAAAATGTAACAAATATATTTTTATTATTAAATTAAAATTGTAATCGTTCCCTGATTTACAGACTCTTCGGATATTGTCGACTGCAAACTGAAGCTGATATTGGGTTTAATATGGACGCTCATTCTCCACTATTCGATATCGATGCCCATGTGGGATGGCGAGGATGAGAAGCAATTGAATGGCTCGGGTCCAACGCCCAAGCAGCGGTAAGTTAATCATACAGCAACTTTCTAAGCTGCTTCTCAATAACTCTTAATTTTCTTGACAGCTTGTTGAATTGGATACACGCCAGGATACCCGATATGCCCATTAATAACTTCACCAATGACTGGACCACAGGCAAAGCGGTTGGCGCTTTGGTTGATGCGTGTGCTCCTGGTCTGTGTCCCGACTGGGAGATGTGGGATCCCAAGGATGCTGTGCAGAATGCCTCCGAGGCCATGGGTCTGGCAGATGATTGGCTTAATGTGCGTCAACTGATCAAACCGGAGGAGTTGGTTAATCCCAATGTGGATGAGCAGTCGATGATGACATACTTGTCGCAATATCCCAACGCCAAGTTGAAGACGGGTGCTCCATTGCGGCCAAAGACGAATCCCAACAGGTGAGAGAGCTTTAAATCATATTTGATTGTCAATCTTCTCAGTTAATTGCAACTATGGCACGTAATCTGTGAAAATTCTCTCCTTTTTTACTTTATCAACTGCATTTGTCTTAAATCCCAGTTCTAATCTTGTTACTCTATTTTTCTCTCTCTCTTCTTCTATATATAAATCTCACATGCATATATCTATTCTTACAATTTATGCATTTAATGGGCAATATTTTAATTTATTGGATATTGTTTTTTTGTTTTCCATTCCGCTCTCCAATAAAATGTATATATAAACTATATACTATCTGAATACCAAAAACCTATATAAATATATATATAAATAAATACCTATATATTTAATGTCTGAAATGCAAAACTCAGCATTCCTCCGCCGCGGTAAGTTCGGCATGCTTTTTTCTCGTTTCGGCCTTCAATTCTTTTGGCTTATGTTTTTGATATTTATTCGCTCTTTTCTTGTTGGCCACATTTTATGTGTCTGCGCCCGCTTCACATGATTTAAATGTTCTACCAGTTTTATTTTGTTGTTATTCTGTTTTATTTTTGTTGTTGTTATCTGCGGCTTTACCTTGTCTGCCTAGCCTTGAGCACACGTATCTAATGGATACTTCAACACGCTGGCTCAATCTCTTGCCGGCTTATGACTTCTGGCTGCTTGCCTGCTTTTGTATCTTAACCCTCTTCTCATTTTTTGGTCGTAACATTCTTGTGCGCTTTGTGCGGCTTCATTAGCGCATTTCGTTGCCAACAATTAGTATTAACAAAAATTACTTTGTAGCCATGCAGTAATCGCTTGCTAATTAAAGTCGCACTTTGCTGCTCAAGTTATTTACATATTCAGCTTTTTGTTACACTCTAAAATCAACTATGCAATTTATGTACACAATGATTTTGTGGTAAGGAGCACTTATAATGTTTTTTGCTTAAAGAAAGCGAGTTTTTGCATTTCATTCTCCTGTCTCAATCACACATTTTGTAAAACTAAACATGATTCCTTTCTCAAAAACTTTTTTGATGTTCAACTGCGTTATAAAATATTTTGAATGTAAATCTCAGCTAATTCTTAATGTATCGACCGCTATTTTGCTAAATTTTAGTTTGTTAAATTTATTTTTGAATTTGCTTTTCTGCCAAAGATACTTAGTCAAAACCTAGGGAACTTTAATAGCGACGCTCACTATAGTTTTGCTACTGAGTTATTTATTTTTAATCAGCCATTCTGCAGAAAATATCAAATTTCACTGAAAAGTAGAAATATAATTTGACTCTGAGCTTTAGATTTTCCTATTAAAATTGCCTTCGTGTGTGAATTTTAATTGCGCATAAAAGCATGCTATATTCTGTCAATTGCTCAAAATATTGTAGCATGCTTTTAGCTGCTAACTGTATATACTGCAAATATGAAAAATGCTGCATACTTTTCTGCCGTTTACGAAATGTTATTTTAGTTTAAATTATTGAATTAATTATTTAAAAATTACTTCTTATGAATTTTCTTAAAGTTATTTACAAGCTTATTGATTTTTAACTTTTAAAGTATCTTAAAGTGAACAATATACTAACTTTGCTTTCTTCAATAAATTCCGATCATAGAGTGCGTGCTTATGGACCTGGCATCGAACCCATCGGTCCTGTGGTTGGTGCTCCTGCCAATTTCACCGTTGAAACTTTCTCCGCAGGCAAGGGTAAGTTTTATTCACTTTTAATTTAATTGTTTAACAAATTTAAAATTCTTTAATATGCATTTATTTGCAGGTGTTGTTGATGTGGACATTGAGGGACCCAACGGGGTGGTGGAAAAGGCCGATGTGCGTTTCAACAATGACAAGAATCTCACGTACACGATTTCTTACATCCCGAAGGCGGAGGGCGTACACAAGGTGACCGTTAAGTATTCGGGCCGTGATATTCCCAAGTCGCCGTTCCCCGTCAAGGTCGAGGGACACGCTGGCGATGCCTCGAAGGTGAAGGTAACCGGTCCAGGCATTCAACCCAGTGGGGTGACCATCAAGAAGCCTACATTCTTCGATATACTCACAAAGGATGCGGGTCGTGGTGTGCCCGAGGTGATCATCATTGATCCGGCCAATCATAAGACATCGGTTGCTGCCAAGGTTCGTCAGTTGGAGAATGATACTTGGCGCTGCGAATACGTCACCGCACTGCAGGGACTCCATTCGGTGAATGTGTTCTTTGCCGGCACTCCCATCCCGAACAGTCCATTCCCTGTCAAGGTGGCGCCTCTTTCCGATGCCCGCAAGGTTCGTGTCTCCGGACGTGGCCTCCAGGCGACTGGTGTTCGTGTGGGAGACGATGCGGACTTTAAGATCCACACCGAGGGGGCTGGCGAGGGTGTGCCCGAAGTGCGCGTCATTGGACCTGGTGGCATGAACCAGAACGTCATGCAGTCCAAGGTGGATGGCAATACCTATGAGTGCCATTACTATCCCACCAAGGAAGGTCGCTATGTGGTCATGGTCACCTTCAGTGGCCAGGAAGTGACCAAGTCACCGTTCGAGGTGAAAGTTGGACCCAAGAAGGAATCCTCCATTGTTGCCTATGGTCCTGGTTTGAGCAGTGGAGTCATTGGTTATCCGGCTGCCTTTGTGGTTGAGACGAATGGTGAGACTGGCGCTTTGGGCTTCACTGTGGCCGGTCCCTCGCAGGCCGAGATCGAGTGTCATGATAATGGTGATGGCTCCGCATTGGTCAAGTATCATCCAACTGCCGTGGGAGAGTATGCCGTGCACATTCTCTGCGACAACGAGGACATACCCAAGTCACCCTTCATTGCTCAGATACTGCCAAGGACTGACTTCCATCCCGAGCTGGTCAAGGCCAGCGGTCCAGGGCTGGAGAAGAACGGCGTTACCATCAATCAGGCTACCAGCTTCGATGTGGACACCAGCAAAGCTGGCAACGCTCCGCTCGATGTCGTTGTCCAGGATGTTTACGGCAGCAAGTTGCCCGTACAGATTAAAAACAATCCCGATGGCACCAAGAAGGTCTCCTACACGCCCACTTCCGGCGTACCTCACACTGTAGAAGGTGAGTCAGCCAGTCCACTTTACTATTCTAGTTCAGAAATATAGTAATGGTAATGTAATGGAAAAAAATTAAATTTTCCAATTTTGATGCCAAGTCGTATTAGAGGCCAAATAATGAAAAAATTGACATTTCACAAGTAAATCGGTTAAGATTTGACAAAGTTATGACAGTTTGAAGTTTTTGAAAAAGTGTCAAGGGTAAAGTATGGAATATATATTGAAAAAATGCACAGTGATGAAAAAAAATGAATTTTTTATATGACTGAAATTTTAATGCAAATTTAAAAAAGATGTCAAATAATGAAAAAATTGACATTCCGCATGAAAATCGATCGATTTTTGACAAAGTTATGACAGTTTAAAGTTTTTAAAAAAGTGTCAAGGGGAAAGTATGGAAAATGTATTGAAAAAATGCAGTGATGAAAAAAAAAATGATATATTTTATATGACTGAAATTTTAATGCAATTTTAAAAAAGGTGTCAAATAATGAAAAAAATGACATTCCGCATGAAAATCGGCCAAGTTTTGACAAAGTTATGACAGCTTAAAGTTTATGAAAAAGTGTCAAGGATAAAGAAAGTATGTATAGTAATACTTGCTCCTTCCTTAATTCTTTTCCTTTTTTTTTCAGTCAACTATGGTGGCGTCTCCACGCCTAATTCGCCGCATCGCATATACGTGGGCGTGCCCGTGGATGCCTCAAAGGTGCAAGCCTTTGGCCCCTGGCTGCAACCTGGTGTGCGTCCTAATGTGCCCACCCACTTCAACGTGGATGCTCGCGAAGCCGGCGATGCAGAGCTGAAGGTTAAAGTGGTTCATGAGGACACGAAATTGGACGTGCCATGTCGCATCATCGACAACGAGGACAGCACGTACTCGGTTGAGGTCATTCCACCCATGAAGGGAGCCTACACCACAACCATGACCTATGGCGGTCAGCGAGTGCCTCTGGGACAGAAGGTCGTGGTCGAACAGACGGTGGATGTGTCCAAGATCAAGGTGGACGGACTCGAGCCTAGTAAGTTGATTGAACTCTTAAGTAAATAGATTACGCACTAGGTTATTATACTCTTGCAGTGGGTATTATAATATTGTACCAAATTGTGTACACCCTAAGGGATTTTAAAATTACCCAAGTGAAGAGTATATATATTATTGATCAGGACGACGAGATGAGTAGATATAGTCTTGATCATCTGTCCGTCTGTTTCCATGCTAATCAGTCTCTCAGTTTTAAAAATAAATAGATAAAACTGTGATAGGATCGATCGGTTGAAATTAAACTTTGGTACAATATGAAAGAATTAAGTGTTTTGTGAGATATATTAACCTATATCAAGGATTGTGCTTATGTTATTATCTTATACTTCCTGGCCAAATTTGTTTCAGATCTGACTGCTAAATTATATCGTTGTCATAGGATCAATCAATTGTTTTTTGAGATATCTCACATATTGTTTTAACGGTACTGTCGTATATATCCAGATTAAATTGGGTCAAAGACGACTACTATATCATATGGCTATTTGGATATTTTTCATCTGATAAAATTTGGCAAAAATCTGATTACTATATTTTATAGCTGATTCAAAAACGATCGTTGGAAAGTTAAAAATCGTTTTTGATTTTCAAGATATTTAACATAAATAAGATAAAATATTTATTATATAAAATCCATTTTCTGCGAGAATAAGTATCTTTATATTTGATCTTAAAATTCAACTGTGACCTGCAAGTGTATTAAATCTTCGGCTTGCTGAAGTAAAACTCTCTCTTTTTTGTTGATTCTACAAACATACTGTGAGCTCGTCATGGTCTAAGTGCAAGTCCATTTCATTCATTCATAAGCCGCGCCCCTGAACAGTTTGCAGCAGTTTCGCATTATCACCCACGGTTTGCCCAAGGCGGATTTGGCCGTGACGATCACGAGTCCGTCGGGCAATCGAATTAAGGCTCACATCATACCCACTGCTGAGGGATTTCTGGTAAATTTTACGCCCACCCAATTGGGCGAGTACTTGTTGAGCATTTGCTTTGGCGGCACACCGATAACGCCACGCCCCTTCCGCCTGCAATGTCTGACCGGCAGTGATTCCAACAAGGTGCACGCCTTTGGTCCCGGATTGGAGCGTGGCATTGTCGGACAGCCGGCGGAGTTTATGATCGATACACGTGGCGCTGGCCAAGGTGGATTGGGAGTAACTGTTGAGGGTCCCTGCGAGGCGGCCATCAATTGTCGGGACAATGGAGATGGCACCTGCAATGTGGCCTATTTGCCCACCGAGGCGGGCGACTACAGTGTCAACATCACGTTCAACGAGCGACACATCACAGGCTCACCATTCCAGCCGATCATTGTGCCAGTTCCGAATCTGAAGAACACTCGTGTCAGTGGCATCGGCATTCAGCCGCATGGTAGGATATATCTGCTCCTTAAGCAGTTGCAGTTGCAGTTCCGAGTTACGAATTACGAGTTCCAACTTCCAGCTCTAATCCGCCAATGCTAATGAATTCCCACTTATCAGTTGCAGCTCTGACCAAAAAGGCTAATCTCTGACTCCGCCTCCGCCTCTTTACGTTGTTGTCTTGCATTTGTTGTTGTTGAAAACTAGGGACCGATAACATAATTTACATGGTTACCATAATTTAACTAAAAAAATCAATGTGAAATAAATATGCTAATGAACTACACCTAAGATCCTATTATAGTAGTATTTATAGAAGTTCGAGAAAACTTCCACTTTTTATTAATTACAAATGAATTTGATTTTAGTTTTTTTTCAAAAAATGGCAGTTAACGACTAAATTTAATTTAAATTTCAAAAATCAAATATAAATTTTTATCGATTGGAAATAAGACTTGAAGAATAACTCGAATAATCGAACAACGATAATTTAATATTCTTAGAAAATTAATTTTTAAAAATGTCCTATTTAATTCCTTGTTTAAAAATCACAAAAATGATTAACTTCATAGCTTTTGTCTGAAATATCGAAAATATAATTTGTTTTTTTTTTTTATTCAATTTTTATAATAAGCAAATATAATATCTCAAAAAGTTTTAAATCTCTTGAATAACACTTACAACCAATTTTTTTTTTACTTTTAATGAAAATATTTAATAAAAGTTTTTGTGTTGCAATTTCTAATTAAAAATTAAAAATAAATATAATTTTCCAAGTAACATTTTAAATATTGTAAAATGTTTAATGCATTAAATACTTATTTCAAAATTGATAACTGTTACGGTCCCTGTTGAAGACTAAAACCATTTTTTACACTAATCGCATCACAAAATGTTATTCTTGTTGTTGTCCTGTGATGTTTTCTATTTTTCAAATTCTTTCACTAATCATCTACTCTCTAATCCTTCCTCAGGTGTCATTATGAATGCCGCCACCGACTTCATGGTGGATATGAGCAAAGTGGGCAGCAATATTGACTCTGGGAAACTTTCCTGCGCCATCTTCGATCCCATGGGACATGTGCTGCCCAGCAAGATTGTCCAGGGACCCACGGATGACATTTTCCGCATCATGTACACACCCTTTGAGGCAGGTCGTCACACCATTGAGCTGATGTACGATAATATTCCCGTTCCGGGCTCACCGTTTGTGGTGAATGTGAAGAGCGGCTGTGATCCAACACGTTGCAAGGCCTATGGCCCGGGATTGGAGAAGGGTTTGACCAATCAGAAGAACAAGTTTACGGTGGAAACTAAGGGTGCTGGAAATGGTGGCTTATCTCTGGCCATTGAAGGTCCCTCCGAGGCCAAGATGACGTGCACAGATAATCGTGATGGCAGCTGTGATGTGGATTATCTGGCCACGGATCCGGGAGAGTATGATATAACCATTCGTTTTGCGGATAAACATATACCCGGTTCGCCGTTCCGTGTGCTCGTCGAGGAGACTGTGGATCCCAGCAAGGTAAAGGTCTATGGACCGGGCATTGAGCATGGCCAGGTGCGAGAGGGTGTGCCAACTGTATTCAATGTGGATGTGGGCGAGGCTGGACCTGGTCGCATTGCCGTTAAGCTGACCAACACCGAGGGTATTCCCGTTGATAATCTGAGTGTGGAGGACAAGGGTAATTGCATTTATGCGGTCCACTATGTGCCGCCCAAGGCGGGATCTATTCTGACCTGCCAGGTCAAGTTTGCCGACGTCGAGGTGCCTTGCAGGTGAGTCTATATATCCTATCCAGCTGTCGGCAATTCCAACTAAACGTCCTGCTTGCAGTCCATTTGTGATGACCGTCTTTCCCAAATCGGAGGCGACCAAGGTTCGTGTTAAGGGTGTCAATGAGAAGAAGAAGACGCCCGCCTCATTGCCAGCTGAATTTGAGATTGACACCAAGCAGGCTGGACAGGCGGACATCAATGTGGCCATCAAGAATCCCAAGGGGAAACCCATGCAACCGCGTCTCGAGGAGGTGGCCAGCGGCACCTATGTGGTCTCCTTTGTGCCGGACGAGTGTGGCACTTATCAGTGCAGCATCAAGTATGGCGACAAGGAAATCGAAGGATCACCCTTCAAACTCGAAGCATTCCCCACCGGCGAGGCCAAGAAATGCAAGCTGGTGGAGCAGGTGCCCAAGATTCAGTCATCCGGCAGTCAATCCCACTTGAAAGTCGATGCCCGTGAAGCTGGCGACGGTGCTGTCACCTGTAAGATTACCAACAAGGAAGGCAGGTGAGTAAAACTGATACTTCTCCTTACATAGATAGATTAATTCTGTCTTTCTTTCACAGCGAAATTGTGGACATTGATGTGATCGAAAAGGATGGCTTCTTTGACATCCTGTATGCCTTGAACGATCCTGGGGATTATGATATCAACGTCAAGTTCGGTGGCAAGGATATTCCGAATGGCAGCTTCTCCATTAAGGTAGCCTGATTGACACATTTACACATCTGATAATGAAACTGAAAAACACAAATGGGAAATATTTGTTGAAAAATTAGCAATTATTATCATAATTATTATTTCTATCCTCTAATCAATCTAGTCACCTAAGAGATATCAGGAGATATACATATTTACAAATCTAGTCAGATTCGCAGTCATTATTTTATTGGTGTTTATGTCTTGTGTGTCAATTTCATGTTTATCGACAAATTGTTTATGTAAAAAAATCTCATTTTGTTCGCAATACAAAAACACGCAAACAATTTACCTTATGTATACATAGACGTACATAATATGTATGTATATATTTATGTATGCATCAAGCAATGAAGACCAAAAACTCAGCAATAAAACAAGGAATACAATTTAAGTGCAACATTGTAAAACATGACAACCAAAATAAAATTAAAAGAACAAAAATTCTTAAAGAAAAATCTACAAAAATTTTAAATCTCAAATTGAATTGCATGCAAATTTGTTCTGTTATTATTTTCATAATTTCAAAATTATATTTTTGAGCCCGAAAAAAAATTGCTATGCTATGCTAAATTACAAAATGCGCTTTGTTTTACATTATGCATTTAATGCACAAAATAATTGAATTGTTTAAATGCTTCATTTGTTAATATCACTTAGTCGTAGTATGCGTAAGTTGTTTGTGTGTGTTTGTAATTGTATTTATTATTAGTTACGATTGTAATTTTAACACAGCCAATCCAATTCGATACTTGAACTGATTGCGCTTTTATATATTTTTTATTATTTGAACAAATAATTTATAATAATTGCTAATTTAACAACAATTTTCTTAACCCACCACGCGATTTGTATACTTTGCACTTTTATAAAAAATTCTCTTTCAGCTTTATGCAAAAATTGTTGTAAGTACAAATATATTTGTTAACGTTGACAGCGTGAGTAATGAACATGTCTGCAATATGTTGACAAGATTAAGAGATCTAACAGCAACGACAAGAACAACAACAAGCAGAAGATACACATCAGTCAGACAGTTCAACAATTCAAATTAAACATATTAATATTGCGGGCAATTTGCCCAAGTATGAAACTATTTTAAAGCAAAGATTAATTGTGTTTAATCTCAAGATATACGCACAATTTGTTGGCTTTCAAATTAAATTTTGTTATGGCCCAATACCTCTCTCTTTTGCTCTTTTTCCTCTCTTTCTTAAGGGCATGTGTCTATTTTTGACAGCCACTTTTTTAAACTTAAGAGCTTCATTATCGTCTCTTGATGCCACATTGTCTACGTGACGCAAAACACATTTATTGTCCCTATTTTGAAACACACGGCAATAAAATTTTTAATTAAAGATGCTTATGTATCTATTACTTTTTGAATTGCCCAAAAATATTCAGAATAGACAGCAATATAGACAACATTTATTTGAAAAATAAAAACTTTTGTTAGCAAATAAATTTCAGAGATTACTTCCTCAATTATATTGCAATATATGCATTTTAAAAAGTGAATGATATTTTCTACAATTAATTTGCATATTAAATAGATTGGAAAAAGTAATTATGTGGCACATAAATAAACAGATTGTTTACCGTCGAAGTGAATTTAATTATTTTAACAATTATAATCAGCGAAATTAAAAATGCTAAATATAGTTATGTATTTAAATATGTATAAAAATGCAGACTGCGTTCAGTGGAAAGACAGCAAAATTGTAATGTAAAAGTTTCGAAATTTTATTAGTGCTGCATACAACGAATTTAGAAATTTTGACAAAAATAATGAATATATAAAACTATGCTTGTATGCGTATAAAAATGTATATAAAGTGTAGCTAGATTAAATATATGTATGTATGTGAATAAAAATAATAATATAGGCAGACATTTTGTACATACACATGTAAATGGTGTTGAAAGTTGTTGATTTACAATTTTTGTTGTAGGCCATCGCGTGGCCAGTGCAAATATCAAGTATACGCCGCATCTAACGGCGACTACATATGATATTCATTTTGTGCAAGCAACTAAAATGCTGCAAGTAATTAAAATAAGAAAATCGCATATATAAAATGTCGCAGACTGTGTGAGAGTGTGGCTGTTTTTGTTGTTGCTGTTTGTGGAATATATTAAGTTTGGCAAGAGGAAGAGAGCCGTGTGGGATGCCAAATACTACGCCTAGTCGCCATTGCTAGTCGTGCACCGATTCTTAGTCAGAGTTTGTCCTCGCGCCTGTCGTCATCGTCGTCTCGTCGCGTTTTTCTACAACTGGAAGTGCAAAAGGTGGCAACCAGAAAAAAAATTAGATTCCATCTTTACATAAATATATATTTTTTATTTTCATTAATATTTTTTTGATTAGATTTCATGACGTTTTTTGATGCATGTCGTATGAGTGTAGAGATCTGCTTGGATCGCATATAGCTAATGCATATAGCGACAGCAGTTCCCTCTCTCTTTTTCCATTGATTGGCCGTGTATTCGCGTACTTCTTATTAATAGCCCAAATATTTTATTGAGATTTGTATCTTTGACTTTTTCGATTTGGCCACGGATATGGCACGGAATTATTTCAATATTTGCACTCATTATAATGTGCTTATGCAACAGCTGTTGTGGAAATTCTTTGCACATGACCACAAAACACAAAACTACAACTACAACGCGTATCAATCAATGCCACTTCCTCCTGAATCGTGCGTGCGTCTGAATACATATTCATATATTCACATTCACATATTCATAGTGTCTGAATCGTAATCGTAATTGTATATTTATTATTTTGCTGTGTATTGTTGTGTTTTTCACCCTTTTTGCATCGCTGTTTTCTTGTTTCACACTTTTAAGTTTTTCCATATCAATCAATGCATCAAGTTTTAATAATAAGCAGAAGCCATCGACTCGTAATTGTAAAATATTTCTGCGATTTTCATCACAAGTGCAAAGTATACGAATCGAAGTAGTTGTGTTAGTTCTTGTAGTATTCGCGGTTGTGTTCTGATTTCCAAATTGTCTGCTTGTTGTTTTATGAATTTCAAATGAAATTTACTTACATACACATATGCATATATTTTGTGGATAACTTGGCAATTTTCAATTTTATTTTCATTGACCTCAGGCTGTCGAAAGCATCGAACAATACTCGCACAGTGAATTCGTCGAGGAGCATACGACCAAAGTGATTTCGCAAACAAAAACACAGGTGAGTGAAAAACACTTTTAAACAATATTAGGATGCAACAAATAAGCTGACAGATTAAGATATAAGATACAGCTTTTTCTCTTCCTTCGAACCTATTTTAAATATAATAACACACTGCCAAAAGTTACTTCAAATTACTGAGATTTTTTATTTATTTATTTATTTATTTATGCACGACTAAAAGCAGTCCGCAAACAAAAAATTACCAAGTATAAAAATTAAGTTAAAGATTAAAAATACAATTACAATTATAAATAAATTATGAACTGTAACGAAAAAAAAAAATTATAGTTAGATCTGGGTAGTATTTAAAAAAAAAGTTTCAATCAAAAATGTTCTAGATAGTAAAGTGGAACTTTAGTTTATTTTAAGTTGATCCTAAAATTAGAGGGAAATTTTATTTTATTTTTCTATTTAGATAGAGAATTTTCATTTTAAAGAGTTGTAGATAGTATAGTCGTACTGAAATATAATTTTAGTTTATCTTCAAATTAAAAATTTTTTCTATTTAAAAAAGTTTCAGTTAGAAAATATTTAGATAAGTGGCACTGCAGTTTTTATCAGTTAATCATACATTCATATTTTATTAAAATGTTTATTTATTTATTTAAAAATGTGTCAGTAAGAGAAGTGCCACTACAGTTCCATTGCAATTAATCAAAATTATAAATTATATTTAATTTTAAAGCTTCAGACAGCCGCTGATTTATCGAAAAATAATTTGATTTTATTAAATTGCCTTAAAGAACTTCGACTAAAAGACGTGTAACTGAAGTTTGATTTAAAATAAATTGAGACAATTCATAATAACTTCCTTCTACTAAATTTTCTAATTTTTTAGAGCGAACTTGTCAACGGAAAATCGGAAATTACATATCGAAGTGTTGCCTTTGAGAAATTGCCACTACCCACTACCGGCGGAAACGTTACAGGTGCGTATACTTAACATATAACAATTAGTCAAAAGGGGACAGTTTTATTTTTTTTTTAAATATATTTTTGCATCAAAATTCCTTAACTGTGTTATTAACTTTTAGTCAAATTTTATTTGAAAAACAAGGCGTCAGTGCCAAGCGAAATTTAAATGAAACGCAAAAAATTTGATTGGTTTAATCTAGAAATTGTTTATGCGCAATTTAAAAACAATCTTTCTGTCTCGCTCATGTATTTGCAATTTAGTGCAGCACCTCGGCAAAAACGTATTGTGAAATAACAAAAATAGAAAGCAAAAACAGTCGTAAATTTTGACACATTTATATGAATACAAGTGCTGACTTAAAAATACAATATTAAACATAAACGATGAGACAACATGGACAAGATTTGACAGAGGCAACGCACCCGAGACTGGGACATGCAGTTGCAGAAGGAGATTGAGATGAAGATTAAGATGAATGTGGAGTAAGAAGAGTGTAGATAAACTGACGGCTTATCTGGCTAATTGTTGACAGTCGGACAACTTAATTAGACAATGGAAATGACAATGATGTTGTCTTTGTTTTGGGAGGTCTGTCACTTGGCATGTAAATGAATGTGGGCGATTTTTGAATATCTCCTTTGTTTTTGGTTTGGTTCATTGACTTGAGTTAATTTGGGGTTTATGACTTTTGCCTCGTGCAAGTAATTAGGTATTAAATTTTCCGACTTGTATTCGAGTAGATGCGTTAATTATTTGAATTTATGTGATTCTGTGCGGTTTGTCGATGGATTTACGAGTTGTAAAACGTTTGCCTACAAAATTTCATTAAATTCTCAACATGATTGATGACTTTTCTGCTAGTGTTTTTCATTCAAATCAATAAATAAGTATTCATTTTATTCATTGCCCGCCTGATGATGCAAATATTTGTTCGATTTTTCACGCTTCCATGCAATTTTCAAGCATTTTCGCCGCTTGGCTACGCTGAGAGACCCCATGTCGATGTACTATCCCCAGAAACTGGGTCTGGGCTCCTCATTAAGATCACACAACGCGCCACGTTCCATTTGGGCTAAGACTCTCCGCAAGTGGCAACGACTATCAATTCAATAAGTTGCCTCTCGGTTGCTTAAGTGTCGCGTCTCGTCGCGTCGTGTCGCCTCTTTGTGGTTTTTATGATGCGCTCCATTTCATTTGAAGATGGTTTATTGTAAATGATTCGTTTTGGCCAAATGACATTTTATGTCGCGCATTTGTTGCACTGATTTTTCATTGCCTCCTTCCCCATTCAACTCTCTGTTTAACTAAAGTTAAACTTAAATGCTCAAACATAAATCTACGTTTATTTTTAATTTCCAAATATCATATTTTATATTTGTTATTCTCGAATTTTTGATTAATTGATTTAAATTTAACTTATATTCAATTTCACTTCTCTAATCTGTTAATTTTTAATTTCTCAAATATCTGATGACAATTATTATTAAAATGTTATTCAAACAGAATAGTTAATTTTTACTCAAATTTAACTTCATTTTTCTAACATACTCTCTGTTTATTTTTAATTTCGCAAATATCAATAATAATTAACGAATTTTTGATTGATTTCCGTTGCTGTGCAGTTCAATGCCAAAATTCGAATGTCTATTAAAAAATCAATTACATAAGCATATGAATACATATTCATATTTACAATTCTGTAGAATATTCGATTAATTTCGCTTACTTAAACAGTTTGACAAAATGCTTAACGCATGTTTGACATTCCAAGAGATTTTTAATAAATTTTATAGTTAAATATATTTTGCGTCTCCAAGCTATAAAAATCAACATATTGAATTTATTTTTAAACACTTCTTCGCCATTTTTAATGGCCAAATATTAATAAATTTTGTGTCGTCTTTTGCTGCAATAAGTAATAAATTGTATTTTATTTAGCTGTACCTATATATATATAGTTTATCTATATGTGTATATATGTAAAGTGAGTACGACCTGAGTTCAAAAACGTAAAATTGAATTTTATATTTGCACCTTTTCGAGCTCGAAATTCGAAATGACAACTGTTAAAATGTCCAAATGACCAATACTAGGACACATTCTAGGCGCATTCTATGTTAGCAATCATACGAACATATATGTGTATATATAGAGTCTGTTTGATATACAAATATATAGACACTTGTCATATACAAATATTTCCAATTTTCTATATTTATTTTGTTTTTAATTTATATATCGTTCATTGGCTCTGTTGCTCTTTGCCTACTTTATAGCAAAGGCCTCAGCATCGTCGGCCATTTTTTCGAAGATTCAACTGAGTGTGCGAATGTGTGCATTTGTGTGTAGGTGTGTGTGTGGTTGATCTATGCTGCCAACGTCGCTGCTGCTGCTGTTGCTTTCGATAGAGACGCATCTTTGTGGTAGGAACTGGCGTGCTTTTATATATTGGCCTTAATTTCGATTTGGAACTGTCGATGTTCACTTGAAATCGGGACGTGGAGACGCGTGGACCTGCAAAAAGTCGCTGGCAATTAAAATCGTGCGCTAACAAATGACACATACATAAATTAATCAAAATAATAATTTAACAATTTACTGTGTGTAGCTGTGAGTGTGTGTGTCAAAGGATTCTCTATATAAAAAATGGAAGAAATAAAAAAATTAAAACTAAATTATCTATTATATAATATTTGCATTGCTTAATTGATTTTTTTGTGAATTCCTTGTCCTTATTTAAATATCTTGTGCTGTCCCCAGCTGAGCAAGGATATATGTTAAAAGGATAATACCTAAGTTTCGAAAACAAAAATATTAATAAACATATATCCTTGCTCTCTGATTGCAACAAAATATATGCAACACAATTTGCGTTGTTATATTTAATTGTTCTAAATTTTAAGTGTCTTTATTTCAAAATCGATTTTATACGCGCTCTCAAAAAACAAAAAAAAAAAAACAATTTGAACCTAATAAATAAACGAAAAATATTTGAATTAAATTAAATACAATTGTAAAACTACAACAAAAATGCACTTCAGTTGGTTATCTGAGAAACCGCCAACGCCGGAAGCGACTTGGGCAGATCATTCGTATTATTTTCGACCCTATTATTATAAAGTGACCGTTTCGGAACGCGATCACGCGGAGCGCACACACGTCTATTTCAATGAGACCATCATAACGCAGAATCAAGGATTAAATGGTTCAGATTTTTTACCATTAAATTCAATATCATCGTTTTCAATTGTAACGCATCAAGGTAAAACAATTTCTTGGAGTTGTCTCTGCAATCGCCGTTGAAATAAACATTTTATACATTTTTTTTTTTAATATTTATATTTTTGATATTTTGCCAGGCAAAATGACGTGCATCGTGCCGTCAATAAAAACCATTCCCAGCCCAATATCGCTGACTAAAGCCACAAATATTTATTTCATTTGTGTTAATTACCAAAATCTCACCCAAAATGACCGAAAATGCCTCCGATTTGAAGACGGCGCTTGGCCACACACACAATTTCATTATATTTATGTGACTAAAGTGTTTGTGTATTCCCCTCTCCAATGTGAGGCAATGCAATTTTGAATTATGACCAAAAAGCCTTTTAAATGTGTCTTCTTTTATGGCACCGACGCATTTGTCTTTTGCTGCCTTTATGCTCGTTGTTGCAAATTAAATTCTATGATTTATTATCAGAGTTTGCAACAAAGCGTAAAATTCGTTTGGCCTCTTGCATGTGATCTGCCAGGGACTGCGTTTGATAGTTTTGCACTAGCCAGCAAGAACTGGGCTACATCATTAAATTTCTAATTAATGTTTTTAGTCATATAAAATATTATTGTAAAGCTAAGAATGGATGAGAGTACATTAATCCACAAGTATTTCAATAAAATATGACACTTTATTAGATATTCCGTTGATTAAAAGTGTAAGCTTCTCATAAACATATTTCTATAGCTATTGTAGGGTTAAATAGAAAAATGAGATTTAATTTCTCATATTATGCATAAATGAGTTCATTGAATCTAAAATAAGCGAATTTCCATTACAAATTTTTTTTATGTATACTGCCCTTTTATAATAGTTTATTCTACACTTTAGAGTCGTAAATAATAATAAAATTACAGATATTAATAATTTCTTTCCTCTATTGCTTTGTCAAATATAAATTTTCTATAGAAGAAAAAAAAACATTTATTATAAAATGTGAAAAACTTGGAGACATATCACATTTTTCAGATATTAAAATTTTTATTCCTTGAATCATCAGGCAATTAAAATGCTATAAATATCTTTAATATAATATAAATATTTTTTTAATGGTTTACACTCGTTAACAAAAGCAGAGATCCGTATGGATATATTTAATTTTCGATATTCAGTTTTTTGCTCTGTGATTATCTAAAAAGAGCTGATATTTTATTTGGTCGATTTAATCGAAATAAAAAAGTATATATTGCAAAGAATACAAAATCGAATACCTCACTTGTGCTCACTAGTGTTTGTTCCTTTCTTTCTGCACAAATGGCGCAAACTTTCGCTGATATATTGAAAACATATATTGCGATCCGATCGTCGCGATGACTACAGCAGCTTGAGAGTCATTAAATCTTTCATTTGTATTGCCAGCGTCCATTAGAAGATGCCAAAAGATGCCGCTGGCCCAGCGACTGTGTCTTCCCATGCTTCAATGGGCGGTGCTGGCAGGTAGAAGGCCCCCAAAGGGGGCCGGGCAGGGGCGACAGATCGCGGGCGGACACTGGCACGGACAGCAACAAATGTTCAAACATTAATAAACATATTTTGGTTTTTTTTTCTTAAAAGATGAAGACCAAAGCCAAGCGAATAGTCTTAGCTATAAAGTTCTCTTGACCACATTTTTTATACGTTCAATTTCTAGCATTTCTTCATCTGCTTACATTGCAAAGTTCTTTGAAAAGTATTTCAGATTATTTTAATTTTACATGTCGTTTCCTTTATGATATTGAACAGCTGAAAAATACAATTCAATTTTTAATTATGATTACAGCTTATATAAATTCTTTTATTGCTTAAAAAGAAATTTTTAAATTCAAAATCTGTGAAGAAATATTGTTTTGAGTTTGGAAGTTTATAAATGCCACTTTAATTGTTGAACATCAACAATAAACGCCAGCCCATAAATTTTTCAATTGTCCGAAAAGCGTTCCACTTGGCACTACGGCAAGATAATCTTCCCTCTTCTCGATCTTCTAGATGTCTGCGGTTTTTTCATTGTTTTTTCTTTTTAACATTTGTTTTTAAACATTGGACACGGCACGCGACGCGCTTCTCTGATTTATTGTCTGTTTTCCGACTGAGTTTTTGCCTCAGCTAAACTTAATCATGCGACAGTTTTTGACTCTTCCGGGGGATCAAAACAATGCGAATTATTACCTCAATAAATAGATAAATTCAGCATATCAAAGTGATGAGTCTTCTAAAATCCCACAAACAGATTCTCAATATTTATGATATGTTCGACATGATATTTATGTACAAATTGAAACAGATTGAAAATTTTGAGTGGGTCATTAATTTATGATTATGTCGTGGCAACATATCAAAAAATAGTTTTGATTCAAATCTTTTGGATGTATTTATTTATCATTATATTATTTATGACAAACAGTTTGAGAGTCACTGAACATAAAGCTATTTTTCATTCTGTGAAGTCTGAGTCATTTTGATTCCTTAACTATATATAGCTTAATATACATATGTATATATTTACTGCCGAAACGTCCATGCAGGTGATATTTTTTAAACGAGTAACAACAGTATTTTTTCTTTTAGTCTCTTTATGTGGCAACTACTTAAAATTAATGATCCCTCGTGGTTTCTCTATATACACGAATAAAAATAAATGTATACAATTCGGGAATATTAGGTATAAGTATTTATAAAGAAATTTGTATATAAAAATTTACTGAACACCAAAATACCAATCTTTAAATATAAATAAAGGCACGTGCCCGATGTTTGTCCACAAATTGAAAGCAACTCCAGCAACTGTCTAGAAAAAATGTTCCATCTTAAATGGGACACTTAAATGCATATATGTATTTCTGGATATATATCTATGCTTTTATGATGTGTGCTCTACATAAGTGGCTAGAAAATAGAAAAGACTGTCCTATATTTGACCTTAAAAACATCCGGGACCGATTTTTTTTGTTGACTGCGCGTGGGAAAGTATAAAAGCAGTTGTAGGCGTTGTGGGAAATTTCTTGAGAAAGTGAAAATCTTACTGCAGACTCAGTTCGTGCGGAGCATTCGTTGAGTTGAGAAGTGATTTGAAAAATACGGTTTTAAAATAGTGACAAAAGGATTATAGTAAAAAAAGGATATACTGCTAAATATATACTACAGTATCTCATTGGATAAACAGTATGTGAGGAAAGCAAGAATAACAAAAACAAAAATATAATTTTTTAAATATAGAAAAATTTGTTTTTCATTTAAATATATTTGAATACCGATGTCCTGTTTGAACATTTTTGAAGTACTTTAATGAAATGAAAATCCAGTTCCGAGTGCAAAAATAACGGCAAAACATTTGTTCCCATTAATTAACTGTGCTGTGACATAAAATAAAAAAAATACGCATACGAAAATAGATTCATTTCAATAAAAAATTGTCACGCTAGTTCGAACATAAAAATGAAATTATGATTTTTTAACAGAATATTGACTATGAATATGCAAACTTATGGCGACGACCCACACAATATTTTGGATATATTGATATAAGCAATACTTTTCAAAAAGCTGTGCATTTGAGGGCACGCCCTTTTTTATTTTTTGGGAAGGATGCTTTTAGGTTATGTCAAGTTTTCGGTTACAAAATGTTGAACTTAAAATCAATTAATAGAAAAAAAACATTGTTTGGATTTTACATCTGAAGTTGGAATATTTTGTTATTAGCGATGTTTTTTACAGTGTGGAGTTAGGTGATGTTAGGTTTGTAATTGGAATTACCTAATGATTTGTTTCATTGTTTTACAGCTGAAGTCAAAATGCCAAGTGGTAAGGTAGACAAACCCGTTATTCAGGACAACCGTGATGGTACCGTCTCCGTGAAGTACGATCCACGCGAGGAGGGATCGCACGAGCTGGTTGTTAAATACAATGGCGAGCCAGTTCAAGGTAATTATATTTATTTACGTATTTAGATTTTTCAAAATATATAACATTATTAAAAATATTAAATGTAAAGTCGAATATTTTTTCAGAGAGTATAGTAGCAAATAAATAATGTTTAAAATCATTCTATATTTTAATTTAATACCTTTTAATTGAAAATAATTAAATACACTATCTTATATAATACATTGAAATGCTAACAATAATTATAGATTTAAACAAAAATAAAACATGTTTAAATTATCGATATAATGCTTTCAATTACCGATTAAAGTATTGATAATGATGTGTTGGGGAGAATTAAATTATATAAATGATAAAGAATTTTATTTATCTATACTATATATAAATAAAATACAAATTGGTCTAAAATTCGTTGCTAAAACTAAAAATATCTTTATTAATTTTTATTTTTATTTATTTTTGTATTTTGCAGGATCTCCCTTCAAATTCCATGTGGATTCCATAACCTCCGGCTATGTGACCGCCTATGGACCCGGTCTGACCCATGGCGTCACTGGCGAGCCCGCCAACTTTACAATCTCCACCAAGGGCGCCAGTGCAGGAGGATTGACCATGGCTGTCGAGGGTCCCAGCAAGGCAGATGTGAGTGTTATTAACATATTCCTATATTCAGTTTTGTAATTATTTCCCCAATTACAGATCAACTACCATGACAACAAAGATGGCACTGTCTCTGTGCAGTATCTGCCCACTGCTCCAGGTGAATACCAGGTGTCGGTTCGCTTTGGTGATAAGCACATCAAGGGATCACCCTACTTTGCCAAGATCACGGGCGAGGGCCGCAAGCGTAACCAGATTTCGGTTGGTTCCTGTTCGGAGGTGACCATGCCTGGTGACATCACCGACGATGATCTGCGTGCTCTGAATGCTTCTATTCAGGCGCCCAGTGGCTTGGAGGAACCTTGCTTCCTTAAGCGCATGCCCACCGGAAACATTGGCATTTCCTTTACTCCCCGCGAAATCGGCGAGCATATGGTGTCCGTGAAGCGGCTGGGCAAGCACATCAACAACTCACCCTTCAAGGTGACCGTGTGCGAGCGTGAGGTGGGCGATGCCAAGAAGGTCAAGGTCGGCGGAACGGGCCTCAAGGAGGGTCAGACCCACAGTGACAACATTTTTAGCGTGGACACACGCAATGCCGGCTTCGGCGGTCTCTCTGTCTCCATCGAGGGTCCCAGCAAGGCGGAGATCCAGTGCACGGATAAGGACGATGGCACACTCAACATCTCCTATAAGCCAACGGAGCCAGGTTACTACATTGTCAATCTGAAGTTTGCCGATCACCATGTGGAAGGTTCCCCCTTCACCGTCAAGGTGGCCGGCGAGGGCAGCAACCGCAAGCGTGAGAAGATTCAGCGGGAACGCGATGCAGTTCCCATCACCGAAATTGGCAGCCAGTGCAAGTTGACCTTCAAGATGCCCGGCATCACTTCATTCGATTTGGCCGCCTGCGTCACCTCGCCCAGCAATGTCACCGAGGATGCGGAGATCCAGGAGGTGGAGGATGGCCTCTATTCGGTGCACTTTGTGCCCAAGGAACTGGGCGTACACACCGTCTCCGTGCGCTACTCGGAGATGCACATACCCGGCTCACCCTTCCAGTTCACCGTGGGTCCACTGCGTGACTCTGGCAGCCATTTGGTCAAGGCCGGAGGATCGGGTCTGGAACGGGGCGTTGTCGGCGAGGCAGCCGAGTTCAATGTGTGGACACGCGAAGCTGGCGGCGGTTCGTTGGCCATTTCCGTGGAGGGTCCCAGCAAGGCGGACATTGAGTTCAAGGATCGCAAGGACGGCAGCTGCGATGTCTCCTACAAGGTGACAGAACCGGGAGAGTATCGTGTCGGTCTCAAGTTCAACGATCGTCACATCCCCGACTCGCCATTCAAGGTCTACATCTCGCCGGATGCCGGTGATGCCCACAAACTGGAGGTGCAACAGTTCCCACAGGGCAACATCCAGGCGGATGCTCCCTACCAGTTCATGGTGCGCAAGAATGGCGCCAAGGGTGAGCTGGATGCCAAGATTGTGGCCCCGTCCGGCACCGATGACGATTGCTTCATCCAGGTGATTGACGGTGAAATGTATTCGGTGCGTTTCTATCCACGTGAGAACGGCATCCATGCCATCCACGTCAAGTTCAATGGCGTCCACATACCCGACTCTCCGTTCAGAATCAAGGTCGGCAAGGATGTCGCCGATCCGGCTGCGGTGCATGCCAGCGGCAATGGCTTGGACGAGGTGAAGACTGGCCACAAGGCGGACTTTATCATCAACACGTGCAATGCGGGAGTTGGCACATTGGCCGTCTCCATCGATGGACCCTCCAAGGTGGCCATGGACTGCACAGAGGTCGAGGAGGGCTACAAGGTGCGCTACACACCATTGCTGCCCGGGGAGCACTACATCACGGTCAAATACAACAACATGCACATCGTGGGATCACCATTCAAGGTGCACGCCACCGGCGACAGTCTGGCCGATGAAGGTGCACAGGAAACGTCCTCGGTCATTGTGGAGACGGTGCAGAAGGTTGCCAAGGGTGGCAAAAACACTGGCGTCCATCTGCCCAACTTTAAGTCCGATGCCAGCAAGGTAGTGTCCAAGGGCATGGGATTGAAGAAGGCCTACATGGGCAAGCAGAATCAGTTCAGCATCTGTGCCACAGATGCGGGTAAGTAGTCAATTGAGATTATTAACATTTAACATTTACTAAACATGCAGTTTCTTTTTCATTGGACACTAACAGGCAACAACATCCTCTACGTGGGCATGTACGGACCCAAGGGACCCTGCGAGGAGTTCCATGTGAAGCATGCTGGGCACAACAACTACAATGTGCAGTATCTGGTGCGCGATCGTGGCCAGTACGTGCTCCTAATCAAATGGGGCGAAGAGCATATACCCGGCTCCCCATTCCAGATCGATGTTTAGGCCATTAGCCAAATTATCATACATACATACATACATATATTCATAAATACATACATACATGCATACGATGATTTATATAACCCACTGAATATGGGCGCTATATATTGTGAACCGATCTGTTCGTCCGTTCCTCCCAGTCTGTTCCATTTTCATTCAGGGTCTAATTTCTGTGTGTGTGCTTTGCTTCATGATTGTCTTTGTTTTTAATTTTAATTCTTTGACTATCATTATTATAAGTGATTATTATTTTTTGTTATTTGTACATAAAAAAAAGAAAAGAAGATAAATGAAAAGTGTATTCGACTTGAAAAATGTTTGTGCGCCATTTTCACATTTATTCAATAATTTGTTTTTGTGTGAATACTGAAAACTACAAGATTATCCACAAACAAAATTAAATGCATTCAATTCATTTTTATAATCGATATAAAAATTCGAGTCAACACAAGAAATGTTTAAATGCGAATAAATCTCTTAATCAATTATTTAATACTTAAGCAAACAAACATTTATGAAGATGATTATTATGATTATGACGTATTATGTTTTTTATTATCACTATCGACATGTAATTTACGTAAACTCAAATAAACAAATTAAAAAAAAAAAAGTAGCTTACACTTCGTTCAATCCATGATGAAGATATTTGTCAAGGGAATGATTTGACATTTACTTAAATTTAGTGTGTGGTTTTATTAGCCTGTAGTTGTCTTATTTGTATAGCACAAATAATGCTGTATATATCTCTTTTGGCCTCGATTAACAGATCATCGCTCAACATGCTTAGTTCTTTGATAACGAATTCACCAAATTCTCTGGTTCTTTGCGATTCGGGAGCGATCTGTGTTGAGTTTTGGGTTACACCTGTATCTTCTATTGAAATATCTTGCAACATATCCAGTTCGGCATCATCAAGATCAGGAATTCCTTCTGACGAATGTATACTAATTTCTTTATCATTAAAAAGTTCCCATAATACTTTGGCTTTAGATTCATCGGATATGCTAACTATTTCACAATCATCATCAGACGGATTGTCTTCCGTTTTCGTGCATATACTTGGTAATGCTTCATCGTTGAGTTTTTCAGCATTAGCAGAGCACTCGTTGTTTTCAGGTAGCTCAGGTAGATCAGATGTTGTAGGTTTCAGAAGTTCGGCAACTGTAGTGTAGTGAATCCATCTTGTATGCGGATCTTTCCTTTTTTGAAATTTTCTATAAATATTATGTCATTTAACAAAAATCTTAATTTCTTATTACATCTATCAACTTTACCGAAACGTTCTAGTTAACGACTTCATTTTGGATTTAATTTCGGCAACTGTGATTTTAATTCCTTGATCGTTGAGTTCTGATCTCATATATTCATATGCGTGTTCAATATTTTTTTTGGCTAAATCACGTGCGTGTTTTTGCCATACTCTCAGAAAGATTTCCTCTTTTTTTGTATCCCAGACCCTACGTGATGGTGTGGAATTGCTATACACTTGATCCTGTTTCGCATTCCTTGATGGATTCTTTTTCGATAAGCAGTCTTCAGTTCGGGAGCATTCCTCCCCGTTGATAACCTTGGTATTGAGCTCGTCGTCATTGACTGGATTGAGATTACCATTTAGAAATAAAATATATATTTATAATATGAATGAACATACTAAATTGAAAAAAGGGTTTTTCACAAAGTAAACATGTAGTAAAATGAACTTTGTGAAAACAATTACTTGACAGACTGTATGCGCTTGTTTTACTAATTCACTTACTAGTATTTGCATCCTCGGCCGTATTGAAAATTGCATCCAATCTTTTATAGTACTTCCAGTTTCTTTGTTTAAATTTATTCCTCCTTGCACTATTGAAATTATTAGCATTTGTTATTCATAGTGTTCATTGAAACACGAATTTTGAAACTAACCGTTTATATTGCCATTTGAGAAATGCCATTTTGGACAGGATATTACGGTCTGTCATTTCAATACCTTCATTCTGGAATTGAACTTGTAATTCCTTGGATAATTCTGTGCGCGTTTTCCCATGAAATAATTTCAATTTTTTGAGCCATAAACGAAGCAATATATTCACTTCATTAGGCGTCCATATTCTACGATTGTCACTCACTGAAAGGGCAAAAGTTAAATCTGAATGTTCGAGTACTGTAATTGATAACTAATTCTTACTTGTTAATGTTTGAAACACTTTTGTTTATCTTTACTACGAATGGCAATGAAATACTCAATCAAAACAATGCACAACACTAAAACAAGATTCACTTTCCGCGCGCATTTGTTCGCAGATACGCGTCACTAATTTTTATTTGGTAGCCGGCGTTTAAGCAACACGTCCGTGACGTCACATGCTAAACCCGAAATGACTACCTTTTTTCTTCAGCATGCCTAACCGTTGCCAGACTATTTAAATTTGTCACAAACCTGCACTGTTTGTTAACAGAATTTTGGTAAACAGTGCTTTAACAGTTTAACAGTTGCTGAATTTAAATTTTAGGTAATGAATATTGCTATTCAAAAATATTGCAATTTTAGGTAATGAATATTGCTATTCAAAAATATTGCAAGAAATTAATAAAATGTTAAATTCGAGTATAGATAAAATTAAAGTGTTCATTTTAATAAGGGCTTGAAGTTCGATTCCTCTCGGAAAAATAAGTTACAAATTTATTTCTAAAAATTAATATAAAATTTGACAATATTCTAACAAAAATTCTGCATAAATTTCCAAAACTCGAACTTCAAAACAAGGAAATATTTAGAGAATTTTTTATTATTAAATTACTAATTATTACTTTTTACCCAAAGTCATACGGCTTGCCAGACGTTAAAGCTATCATTCATTTAATAACAAGATTCAATGCTGCCACCTTGTTGTGACCGCCTCGAAAAGAATGCTATTAGGCGCCAGCAAGTGGACAGCACGTATTTATTGATAAATAACAGCTGTTAACGGCAGATCTGTCTGTTAGCTAACAGTGATTGAATTAAATAGCGCTTTGTTTGAATTTTAAGCAACAGTGATGCTGTTTTAAGTTAAAAAATTAAAGTCTTTAATTAAAATGTATGCAATTACATCGTTTATTTGTGTTGTAGATTAAGTTGCCTTAAAACTTATTTACATGGTTGTGCACTAAGCGAATATTTAACTTTAGTGTTAGGCATTACAAAATAACTTGTTTATTTATAATTTATATAGGTATATAGGTTTTTGCATATATTCTTTGTTTTAGACCATGCGTTAAGGACACTCATTTTCCCCCTACGTGAGGCTGCAATCCACATTTATTTAGATCTCTGTGCTCTTGGCTTCATTTGGATTAATACCAGTTTAAAATATATTGGTTTTTGGTTTTCTTAGTGCTAAATGGCTTAGTAGTTAAGTTCCTAGTGATCTTTTCTCATAACATGAATATAGTATCTGATAATTAGTTTATAAGTGTTTAGATTTTACCCAAGCAGCATTCGAAAGTGTGCTAAAAACAATGTTTTTTTCTTTTGGCAAGGGATTGAGGGGATAATGAAAAAATTATTATTATTTTAAATGAAGACCTATAGTTAAATGATCATACTATTAGCTTTAGCATTTGTTGTGATCGCAATATTTCAAACATAGGAACGTAACGACAAATTAAAATAAATTACAATACATGAAGCAAACGAAGCCTGACTTATAAATAAATAAATATACAATACACTTGCAAAAAATAAAGTAATAAGTATGCTTTTATATCTTTTCTGTTTCCGTTGCTGTACCTTAACTAAGTTGGCTAACTTACACGTTTATATCACTTTTCGCAAATAATTCGTTTTTAAAATTATATTGAGGCTGTTGAATAATAATAAAGTCGCATTTTTGGTTGAAAGGCTTCATAACTTGATAAATGATGCTTAAAAGATGTTGATCTGAAACTCGCTGACAATGCCCTCGAGGAATCCCTTCAGGCTATCATAGGAGTGAGTGCGCCAGTAAATGTTATCATTGACCTGCTCCATTGCCATGCCAATGGCCATTTCGACGGCCTTTAGACCAAGTTTACGGCAATTGGCAGCCAAAGCCTGCAACTGCTGCTTATGATAGTCCTTGTTCATATAGATGGTCAGGGACTTGATCATTTCCGATATCGTTGAGAAGCCATCGCCATAGCTGCAAATAAATATGCACAAATTCAGTTTCAGTTTAAGCATTAAGTATTGCATGGGGGGCACTCACTAATCAGCTATTTCCTTGATGTTGGACTGCAGGAAATCAAAGGCCATCTCATAGCCAATGGCATTGGAGGCCACAGCGCGGAAAGCCAAGGCGCCATCCTGTTTCAAGATGCCCGACGTGGAGTTGATTGTCAAATTGAGGTACCTGAGTAATGAGAATTAAATGTTGATCATTAAAAATGTGATAAAAATATCTTATCACATATTTTTATATTTTTATATTTTTTTTATGTTTCGAATATGTTACATTATTTTTTTTTTTTTGAGATAGAGATAAAAAAATAAACGAATGTGAAATATCCAATTTTATTGATTATCTTTTTGTTGCTTCAGCTTTGTGAGCAGCTCTATCTCAATTTTTCAGCTTTCGCTCTTTGCTTTAGTTGGATGTTATATATTGTAATTTCTTAGAATATAGAAAAAATAATTCCCTAGTTAATAAGAGTACTCACTTTGACAAGAGCCAGGGCTTTGTGGTGCAGCCGAGAGAAGTGAGAATCTCCTCCTTTTCCGAGGCGCTGTTTGTGCGTTTGTATTGCTTATAGGCAAAGTACCATTCCTGATAGGAACCCTCCGCTAATGCCGTGCAATAAATGACAGATTTCAAATTCGGCTTAATGCTGTTGGAAAAATAAAGTTACATTGAGATGGTTGTTGGGATTCTGAAATCTATTGAAGCTCTTACGGATTCTTTTTGGCATCACGCATCCATTCGCGGAATTTCATTTGGGCCACTTGAGTGCAGCGATCGTAGTTGAATTTGCACGCAAAGTTGGCTACCAAAGCGCGATGTTTGAGCTGCAAATGCGACTCGTTGTCGGGCTCATTTAGGCCATAATGATCAAAGGCGGGACGCACAATGAACTTCATGAAGGCCTACAGAGAAGAAACTCTTAAAATGGCAATTTAAAGAGCGTAATTTGTAAAGAGCATTTACCCTGAAAGTCTCATAGGCTGGCTCGCGTTTCAGATTGTAGATCAGATAGTTGAGACCCGGCTTGGCGGCACTCCACAGCAACTCATCATCAACTGAGGTGAACAACTCCATAAGGAAGGTCAAACTGTAGGTGAAAAAGAAAAGAGTGTTTAATAAAAGAAAGATTTTAACAGAAATAAGAATCCCGGATTATAAAATTAAATTAAAATGGTGTACAAAGTTCTATGATCTTGAATACAAAATTTTTGATTTCCGATCGGCTTTTCATTGGATCTCAGCAAATACTTGATACTTGAATCAAATATTTAAGACATTTTTTAAATTTGTTATGCTGATTCTTAATTATTATATATTGAATCCTGAATAATTAAATACTTAAGATATTTAAACTTGAAGAATCATGAAAGGTATTAAAGGTATATCAATAATATATCTTACGGTATATCGTAGGGCAAATACTCGGCCTGTGACAGATGCAGTGCATCATCCAGCAGCTGGGCACGTGTGATTCTGGGCAAGGTGCTAAATTTCTTCTTCAGGGCCAACCATGAAGCCATGTCATAATTCACACGATAGTAGCTTTCTCTGTTCAAATTTAAGTAGACCACATTATCGTTGTTGATCTTCTTGGTGAACACATCCTTGATCACAAGCTGATCCAGATCCTGGGTCATCCAATGCGTGGGTATATTGTCGCCCTTGTGCAACTCATCCGTCTCATAGGTGATGGGAATGAACCAGCGGCTGTGATCCAAGGGATTCCGAGCAGGCAGAAGATATCGTTCCTGCCTCAGCACCAAATCCGCACCTGCACGCTCCACATGCACCACCGGATAGCCAGGTTGCGCAATCCACGAGTCCATTATCTGCTTGACATTGAGATCCTTGGACAGTGTGCCCTTTTCATGACCATGGCGAGTGAGGAAGGCCCAGAGATCATTGCGATTCATGTTCTCATAGGAGAAGGACTGGAGCAGATCCTGAGTCGCCGAACGGAACGCCTCATCCCCAACAATGGAGTTGAGCATGCGCAGGAGAATGGTGCCCTTGGAGTAGCTAATGGGATCAAAGATACGACGCACATCGTTTGAGGTCTTCACATCGAAGGAGATGGCATGAGAAGTGTTTGCCGCATCGTGTTGCATGGACTCTTTGAATTCCTGAAAGAATTTACATTATAATTCATTTTGAGATCTGAGATATATTATCAAGTTACTTACTAGCACTGTGAAGGTGTCCATGATCTGGAACTCGGGATGCACTTGGTTCAGCGCCTTGTAGCTCATGTAACAGGCGAATCCCTCCTTCAGCCAGAGATCATCCCACCACTTGGGCGTCACCAGATTGCCAAACCAATTGTGGGCCAACTCATGCGCTATTATCTGTGCCACATACTGCATATGCTCCGACGAAGAGGCCAGCTCCTGATCCTCCGGCACCAACAGCGCCGAGTCACGGAAGGTAATCAAGCCCCAATTCTCCATGGCACCAAAGCCAAAATCAGGCACTGAGACGAGATCAATCTTGGGCAGCTTATTCTTGATGCCAAAGTATTCCTCATAATAAGGCAGGAACTGACGGACCATTTTGTATGCATAGTGCGTCATGTCCACAAATGTCGGACGTGTCCAGATCTCCACGCGCGGCACAATGTCGCCATCCAGAAGCGCAAAGCGCGAGTCGACCATGTTGGAGACAATGAAGGCCAACAGATAGGTTGGCATCTTGGGCGTGGTCATAAAGTCATCGCGAATGTAACCAGGTCGATGGGAACTATTAGGAGAAAAAGCGAAGATAAGAAATAATTATTATCGATTAATTTTAATTGAAATCAACGTTAAATATATATTTTTAGTATTTCCAAAAACTCAATATACCAATTTTATTATTATGTTATTTAAATAAGTAAATTAGAGTATTTTAAGTTATACTAAAGAAATGGAAACCAATATATTTTTATTAAAATTCTGTCGGCTTAATAATATATATTTTTCACAACATTTAGTTATATAATTTAAATATAATTTCAAAAAAGACACTTGATAATTTCATACTTTACAAAGAGAATTTTTTAATATACCATACACAATATGATTTTGTAACCCACTAGACTTAAATTATTTCCAAGTCAACTGGTATATAAATTAATTACAAAAATGAATCATAATGATAAACTCACCTGCTGTGGGAGATGGGCATATTGGACAATGCCATCGATGTTTTAATGTCACGAATAATGCTCAAGGTAAAGTTGGCCTTCATATCTGGACGATCGAAGCAGGGAAAAGCACGACGAGCATCAATCGGAGAGAACTGAGTGCTGATAACCCATCTGAAAAAAGGAGGAGCAAATTGATTTATAAATATTCACATATAATTTGCATTCGAAATTACTTACTGCAACTGCTTGTTACCGGGATTTACATAACTCGTCTTGTAGATACCCTGTAGAGTATCCGTCACCTGGCTCACAAAGTCCAGACTCAGCATCAAACGCAGATTGGATTCGGTTGACAACTCCTTGGCCAGTTTGATGACAAATGTGGCATTATTATCACCATAATCACTGTCAAAGTCCAGCTCGACTTCCTCGGTGGCATTGGACTCCGCTGGAGATCGGATGACACGCACATTGGAGATGCTCACGTTGTAGACATCCAGCACAATGGGCTCCCAGCTAGTCACCTTGGGGTCACGTGCTATTTCAATGACCAGGCTGCCATTGCTGGCTGATGATTCGACATTTGGCTCAATGACAATCCTGCAAGCAGATGAGATGAGTGAGGAATCACATTAGTTGTTGCCAAAAAACGACAGGTTGCTTTAATCGAAAGTGTCAATCAATCATTGGGGAAAATTGCAGGCCAAAAACAAAATTGTTTAGCATCTAACATTTGAGCTGCATTTAGTTGGCTAATAGACCCTTTTTGGCCATTTTTAAAGGGTGCAGGGTACAACAAAACAAACAGCCAAAAGCCCAAGAAAACGGGCCAACAAAACTGTCTAGACTCTAGAATCAAGAATCGCATGCGCTTTGTAAGCAGTTGCAACTTTAAACTTGTTGATGCCACATTCAAGTGGCAGCGTGTAAGATGGAAGATGGAAGATGAATTCCCCAATGTGCATATGATGCCAAGAATGCCACTGCCAAGACTGGTCGCCAGATGCAGCCATTAGTTCGAATCGGGAGTGAGGAGATAGAAGATGGGAATCGGGAGTTGGGAGCTGGAAGGCTGCCTTTGCGCCTTGTTGCTTTTAATTGAGGCGATTGGTTTACAATGTGAATGAACCGAACCAGGAAGCGTGTTTCAACGCAATTTGCCAATGGACACGGGACATGGAAAGGGATGGACGGACAGATGGACAGACGGACAGTTGGACAGCTCGGCCTTTCAGCTTTGATCAGCAGCTGCAAAATCAGTTAGCATCGATGGCATCGATATCAACACAACACAACGTTTTAGCTTCAGCTTCAGTTTCAGTTTCAGCTGCGTGCTTGCCACAAATTGAGCCCTGGTCTTTGCTTTTCTGTGTCAATTATATTAATGCATGCGGCAGGCAGAGCTACTGAGCATCAACTGCTCTCATCTCATCGCATCTCATCATCTGTCCATCTATCTGTCCTAGTATCTCGCCTCATGCTGACAGTTGGCGTGCTGCGTTCTCTTTAGATCTTTGCCGCAACTCTGGACAACTTCTGTGTCTTCAAAGTGCTATTGAAGGTTGACTTAACGGGTCGCCGTTTTGGTAAACAGCAAGTTGTAGAACAAGTTGTTATGTCTACATTAGCTGACATCGATGTGGATAGTGGGAAGTGGGAACTGGATATGCATTTTAAAATGTAGTCACAGTGCTTGGCAATCCTTGACCCACTTCTAATCGCCTGCTTTAACGTCAATGACGTCAAAAGGAGTGCATGACATGTGAGACATGGGAGGTCAAGGGTTAGATGCTTTTTCTTATGGAAATCAAACTAAATATGTACAAAGCTGACAATGCTTTTAAGCTGATTGCAATGTCAATTGTTTTCTTAAGAAACAATATAAGTATTTTAAAGACTTTCATTAAAAAAGTGGACAGTGATGGAAAAAAAAAATTTTTTTTAGATGAGTAAAATTTTGATGCAGAATCAAATTAGAGGCCAAATAATAAAAAAATTGACATTCTGCAAGGAAATCGGTTAAGTTTTGGCAAAGTTATGGCAGATTGAATTTTTTGAAAAATTGTCAAGGTGTAAGTATGGAAAATGGATTGAAAATATGGACAGTGATGGAAAAAAATGAAATTTTTTAGATGAGTAAAATTTTGATGCAGAATCAAATTAGAGGCCAAATAATAAAAAAATTGACATTCCGAAAGGAAATCGGTTAAGTTTTGACAAAGTTATGGCAGATTGAATTTTTTGAAAAATTGTCAAGGGGTAAGTATGGAAAATGGATTGATAATATGGACATTGAAGAAAATAAATTAAATTTTTTAGATGAGTAAAATTTTGATGCAGAATCAAATTAGAGGCCAAATAATAAAAAAATTGACATTCCGCAAGGAAATCGGTTAAGTTTTGACAAAGTTATGGCAGATTGAATTTTTTGAAAAATTGTCAAGGGAAATGGATTGAAAATATGGACATTGAAGGAAAAAAATTAAATTTTTTAGATGAGTAATATTTTGATGCAGAATCAAATTAGAGGCCAAATAATAAAAAAATTGACATTCCGAAACGAAATCGGTTAAGTTTTGACAAAGTTATGGCAGATTGAATTTTTTGAAAAATTGTCAAGGGGTAAGTATGGAAAATGGATTAAAAATAAGGACAGTGATGGAAAAAAATGAAATTTTTTAGATGAGTAATATTTTGATGCAGAATCAAATTAGAGGCCAAATAATAAAAAAATTGACATTCCGCAAGGAAATCGGTTAAGTTTTGACAAAGTTATGGCAGATTGAATTTTTTGAAAAATTGTCAAGGGGTAAGTATGGAAAATGGATTGAAAATATGGACAGTGATGGAAAAAAATGAAATTTTTTAGATGAGTAAAATTTTGATGCAGAATCAAATTAGAGGCCAAATAATAAAAAAATTGACATTCCGAAAGGAAATCGGTTAAGTTTTGACAAAGTTATGGCAGATTGAATTTTTTGAAAAATTGTCAAGGGGTAAGTATGGAAAATGGATTGAAAATATGGACAGTGATGGAAAAAAATGAAATTTTTTAGAAGAGTAAAATTTTGATGCAGAATCAAATTAGAGGCCAAATAATAAAAAAATTGACATTCCGAAAGGAAATCGGTTAAGTTTTGACAAAGTTGTGGCAGATTGAATTTTGTTAAAAATTGTCAAGTATGGAAAATGGATTGATAATATGGACAGTGAAGAATAAAAATAAAACTTTTAAGATGGGTGAAATTTTGAAGCAGACTCAAATAAGAGGCCAAAAAATATTAAAATTGATAATCCGCAAGAAAATCGGTTAGATTTTGACAAAATTATGGCCGTTTGAAATATGCGAAAAACTAGAGCAAAAGTGGACGGTTTATTTATTTTCGTAATGCAGTAAATAAAAAATGTGCCAGTTTTATAATAATTGTACCATGAATGGCAACAGTGATTGCAGCACGAGATTGCTGAGCCGGAAACGGCAGACACAACAAATCTGTACAATCAATTTATGCCAAGACGGACGGAGTTGAATTAAAAAGCGAGCATGCAAAGTGATTTAAGCAGGCGACACGCGCGTGTCGCCGCAATTGAAGCCCCATTATTCAATCTGCGAGTTGAAGTGCAAAGTGATGCAGTGCCTCCTCCCCTCTCCTTCCCCTTCGTCAATTGATGTGCCCCTCCCTTACCTGTAGTGCAGAGGACGCCAACCCTCGTATAGTTGGAGCAGACGGTCAGTGGACTTAATGCTCGTGTCCAGTGTCTCCTCAATTACGGGTATATCCCCAACCGGTGGAGCTGTCAATTTGTCCTCATTCTGGACAATCACAGGTGGCAACTCTGGCGAGGATGTGGTCGCTTCCTTCTTTGTCTTGAGCCAATCGGGTATATCGAATTTGGCACTTACCAAGGGCGTTGCATTTGCGCGTGAATCAGTTTGATGTTCTGGATGATCCTTGGATTGTGCTTGGGCACTGTAAATAAAATAAAAGTTTAAATAAATGCAAAGTGTGCTTAATTGCATGTGTAAACAAAGGTGCAGCTGCTTTCGACCCTTTCCGCACCTTGAAATGCGTCAGAGCCAAAAGAAATAAAAACATAAAAAAACCGCAGAAATAGTTTTCACTTTCGCATGAAAGGGCGTGAAACGAGGTCATTGTGGAAATGGGGCTCGACTGCCAATTAGCCACGAGTTGTTGGCCAAAAACGTTTCGCGAAAAAATTAATAATCGAGACGCACCCACAAAAGTTAAAGACCCTTTGATTTGCTTACTTAACTGGGCTCTTAACTCACCTGGGTGGGGGCTCCGTAATTGGTAAGCCCTGTGAGGTCAGGAAGTATGTGATAAGCACCGAGGATATCAGAGCTGCCACCATTATGAAAGCCGATATAATCAGGCAGGCTCTAGAGACATAAACACCCGAAGGTGGACCATTGTTGAAAATATACTTCTGGCCATTCTTCGTCTTCAGTTGACCGCCTGGGAAATAAATAAAAAAGAGATCACTTAGTTACACTCGTTATAAAATAGATAAACGATATTATAATAAAAATTCTTAAGTGTACTTGAATTGATGGGTCTTGGTTTTATGTGCAGATCGTAAATTTTATATGTTTTGTCCCACTGTAAATTGTTTATAGACCTCTTTTTATGGCATTCCTTGTTTGTTGCATTATGAAAAACTTGCAACAAAATAATTGATGCACTTGAGGAACAAGATTTTTTGTATGGAAGTCATGTAAACAGAACGCGAACATCAAATTGATTTATAGCATAATTTAGCCAATATTTAAGGGAGGTGAAAATTATATGTTAACGGGCCATTTAGCAAGGTTTTGACAGTGCCTTAAATTTCCCCTTTCCTGCCTCACAATTCCCCCTCAACAACACTTCCTCTTGGAACTCGCTGTTGCCAAGGCGTCTGAGATCATTAAACTTGTAAACAGAAAACTTATTTCGTATATGGCGAAAACTTGAGTAAAATTAATGTGTGGATCATTTTTAAGGCCGGAACATTTGTAGAAAGACAGACAGACGGACATACAAACGTTGCGGCCAAGTGGGCTTTGCATAAACAAATAGCGTTTACAGTGCTGCACAAAAGTTGTTGCAGTGCAATCTAGTGCAATCTAGTAACTAGTTCCCTCATTTTTAATGATAACTTTAAAAGATTTGCATTTTATGATTTTAAAATGGTGAAATTATGAAATTATTATGCAAACATAATGTGCTTTTGTATATTAATGACCTTAGAAGAATATGAACCGAGTTAAAAGATGTTATATAATGATTTTTATCTAATAAAAAACTTTTAAAACTCTACTGGGTGACTTCTTGTAACTTCATCTTATAATTCAAGCAAGCTATTATCATTATGTTTATCAAATAGGAATAATTGAAAAAATGTTTTGCTATGCTTTAAAATATTTGTCAAAATTGGTATAATATCTTGAGCAACCTGTGCATTTGAAATAGGCAGCAAGATATGTTCTTTAAGATACAAATATTTTAAAAGCTGTTAAAAACTTAAAAAATAAAATTGTAGGAACATTTTTGAAATTTTTAGCTTGTTTACCAACTTCTCACGTACACTGTTGAATTAGGAAAGTTTAAAAAAAAAAAAGAAATATTTCAACACGTCTTCAATTGTGGGAACTTAAAGGAATATTTGGAGTATATTTGGCTTGATCGTTAACTTATCGCGTGCACTGTTCACCTGTTGGTCTTAGAAGGCAACGAACGCGATCAGAAGACGCACGTGCTGGGAATTTTCAATTAGCGATTAGCATGATCAAAAACAACCTTCGTGTTGTTTGCTGGACTTTGAGTATAAACCAAGTTGTTTGGGTGTTTTATGACGTACGCGAGTGAGGAGGAGAGAGAGAAAGAAAGAGATATACACGTAGAGTGGGAGAGTGGGAAGTACATCAAATTTAAGTTTAATGCCAGTGACTTTTCAGTGCTAGTTTTAATTAAACTGCATTATTAAGGTTAACAACTAGAGTTGACTGAAAAGCTTTCTAACACACACACACACACAGCTGTTGCACCTGTCGCAATGTCTGGCTGTTATCTTTTGGCCAACATCTGCCTTTCATATCTATGTATGTCCATCCCAACCACACACACACCCACTGGCTTTGATCTTTGACCAAGAAGCAAATGGAATTTATGTGGCAGCCAAAAAAAAATACATTTTTGTGGCAGACGCTAAATGAAATACTTGCATGCAACATGCGGCAAACAGACTGCAGGTTGATTTGGTTGGTTTGCCAAGATATGGATCATGTTGTATGCACTTCTTGAGACCATGGAATAAATCTGTACAGTTCAGTTTAAAAAAGTATGCCACTGACGTTGAAAGCCTATTTATTTTCATTTTTTTTTTTTTTGGTTCTTCATAATTTTATTTATTGTTTGTTTAGTTTTGTGTTTGCCTTTTGTGGTTAGTTGAGAAACGATTGAAATATTTCATTAATTTAACTGTTCCCATGATGAATGAACACATGTTGCACATAGTAGACATATTTATGTGGGCACGTCGCTTCATTAACAGCCAAATATTGGAACACTCCTCCTCCAGACGGTATTTATTTGTATATATATGTATATTAATATGCATAAGTCGAAGTTTAAGTAGCATTTAACGACAATAAAACATTCAAATTAAGTTGTGAATAGTGTGTTTGTTGTGTCTGTTGTATGTATTTTGTGTGTGTGGGCGTTGTGCGTGAGGCGCCAGTTTGAGAAATTGAAAACTGGAACGCCCACGAAATTGGTAGGGAATTGTGACTGGAAATGGATGCGATTAATACAAGAATGTTGAGTTCTGTTTGTCGATAGAGGTTAGTCGATATACCCGTTATGTATCTGAGTTTAAATGGTGGATGCAATTTTGAAACATACCCAAAAATCTGTCCTTTGATATGAAATCGAAATGTAAACGTTTTCTAATATTCTTGTTCGATTCGTCGAATTTGAAATTACGCAATTTGGCAACGAATCCATGAAATGGACCAATAACTGGTGCTCTGGATGAATCTGATGATGAGCATGTTGTTGCTGGTGCCGTTGTTGGTGGTACTGTTGATGATGATGATGATGACAATGATGATGAAGCTACTTCTATGGCGATGTTAGGAGCGTTCCCAGTTCCTGCCGATGTTGTAGACGTTGTTGTTGGCGCATAAATTGATGAATTTTGCAGTTTGGGGTTTGTATAGGATATGATGGCTGCAAATATGCGTGAGAAAGAGAGAGAGAAGGAGAGAGAGAAAGAGAAAAATGCGAAAATTTTGAGCAAAGCCAAATGAATGTTTATATGTTGATTTCTACATTTTTAAAACTCAGTTTCTTTTATAATTAACAATTAATGAGCGTGTCGAATGTGTTCCAAAAAAATGCATTGAAATGAAAAAGCAGAGCGAGTTTAGTGTTATTGTGGGTGTGTAAATGTGTGTGTGAGTGTGTGAATGTGTGTGTGTGTGTGGATGATGTAGAATGAAAGCCAATAAACATTCATACTCGTATATCAATTGAATGGCATTTAATCAAATTGACGCCGCAGTTGGTCAACACTAGGGGAAGGGAAGGGGGAGGGGGAGGGGGAAGCGAAAGGAGGAACACTGATCAAGTGTGCAACGTTCAGTGGCACGTGTCGCGATGGGGGTGCGTCAGTGTTGTTGTTCTTGTTGTTGCTGCAGTTGTAATTTTTGTTGTTATTTTCTGGCAGTGAAGCGTTCGTCTGAATTACAACAAAACTCAGCAAATAAAACGAGTTGAATTGCCGGCGCCAAATGTTGAAATGTTTCGCTCACATGTTTGCTAAAAATACCATACAATCTGAACAATTCGCAGTTCGCACAATTCCTATTCAGTGTCTATTTATAGAACACCCCAACAAATTTTCCTTCCGTTTTTTTTTTTAATTTAACACATTGAGTTTCCATTCAAATTATCGCCTTATTTCAAACAGAAGTCTAAGAATTTATGCGTATGAATAATAGTACCTTAGGGAATGAAATAATTGAATTTCATTTATTTATTTAAACAGAAAACCAATTAAATGTTTAAGTTTGCACAACAATTAATTGCCAAAATCAGCATAATGTGCTGACAACTCATATTTCTCCCATTTGGCAAATCTTCTGAGCTGTCGAAGTGTGGAAGGGAGTACAGTGAAACCGCAGAGTGAATCATCAATCAGTGGAGCAGTCAAATGAAACCAAATGCTCCGATTCTTCGTTAATTTGGTTTAAGAAAAAAAAAGAGTTAGGTTCTGTGCGCCATAAAATTAAATTGCTTTTTCTTCTTGTTTTACATTTTGCGCACATAAGAGCATTAAAGATCGCTTTACATATAGAAAGGGGACTCAATCAAGCGATTACTGGCAACGTTCTCTTGATGTTCTTTTGGGCATATAAATTAACTAGAGTTCAATAACAGCATAAATGTTCGGCTTTGAACTTGATTGCTTCTCAACTGACGATCGTTAAAGATTTGTTGTAATTTTAAGCAGACGCGTCGTATATGTAACTTTATTTTTTGCGTATACTAAAAATCTGATTAGAGAGATTAGATTTATTTCAATCGAAACAATTACAGAACTGTAGTGAACTAATGAGGAAGTCAACAAAAAATTTCTTTTTCTTCATAGCTGCAATAAAAGTTTTGTTGTGAAAGACCCAAAATATTTGGAGTAGTTACATCTTATCGGTTTTGGGTTGGTGATAAACGGAAATAAAAAGTGTAGTTTACGTCATTGTGTAGCTTTGCTTTCTACTGCATTTTGTGTTCGTGTCTTTTATCTTATCTCTTATCGTTGCCATCGAAATCACAACATGGCAAACAAACGCATTTTGTATGCTCCATTTTTTGGTTAATTGTTTAAGTTGCGGCTGTTTCACTTCCCATTTCCATTTATATTCCCATTTCCCTTTAACACCTCGACTGGGTCACCTTTAATGATAACCCATTTTCATTGTTGGAAATTGGTAAAAAGCATTTACCGTGTCTATAACTAGGTTATATAAACAACAATTTCTCATTGTTGCTGTGACTGTTTACAAGTGAATTTCTTTCTTTTACTTTGCCTCCATTTCCCCCAGATTTATGAGTCACATATGAATAGTTGGAGAGATCTGATGAGCCGACGCCTGATTAACTATTTTGGTTGCAGCTGCAGCCAACTAATGTAATATGTAATGTGAGTTGCCCATTGGTTTGTTGCCACATGCTCGGGATCTGTTTACAGCGCATTTCCTACTGGGTACCGTGCCTCTTTCCCTTCCCTTTTCTGTCTCTGCTTGTGATTTAATTGCTCGGTGACCCAATTCTTGTTGTCTGGCAACTCTTCAGCAAAAGAGCTGACAATTTTTGCATTAATTACGTTTACCAGATGTTGAAGATGTGACAAGAAGATTCGCAATGAAAATGAAAGCAAAAGGATATCTTCTTAAAAGATTTCTTAGACTTTGTCTGTCTTCAAAATATGGGTCAACTGTAACCATATAGAATGCTTGTCTCGAATAACGGGTACTCACTATCCATTCACTTCGTTCATTCATAATTATGTCACATGAATCGATCGATAAGTGGAGCTGCAATTAAATTGTTATAAACAATTCGCACACACAGCACAACGTTACAACAAATTGATAGTACAAAATAATTATAAAAAAAAATACAATTGTTTGCTGATTCTATTTTTTTTTTTTGTACACTTTCCTGTTCTTGTCATTTGTTCAGCTGAGTTGTTAAACTCGTGTATTTACCAATAAAAAAGTGGTAAAAAAAACAAAGCGAAACGCAGAGTTGACTGAACTTTGCTGAACGTGTTGTGAGTGTGGAGCATATGTGAGTGAGTGTACTCATACTCGGCCCGGTATTCGGTATTCAGTTTTATTGCCCATATCGTTTTGCATGCCTCTAATGAACCGTTGAACGTTGCAATTACCCAACAAAAAAAAGGGCCAATCAAGTGTGGGGCAAAACTGTTCTGAGTAAATGTCAGCAAAGTTAACGAGGAGGACGCAAAGCCAATGTTGAATGTTGCATGTTGTATGTCGCATGTGCTGTGGTTATAAACAATTCATTTGTTGTCGCATCACAACTGAAATCCAAACAAACTTTCAACTCAAATAATACACGTAGTTCATATTGTGTTTGCCTGCTTCGTTTGCTTTGACGCTTCAAAAATACAAAAAAAAAAACTTTAAAAAAATTGTTTATATCCAACACTCGAAACTTTGGACTCAGCACATTTTCTTTGATTCACGCCGACACAAAAACAAAAGAAGAAAAGTTGAAAGCACAACTTCATTTGTAGTTTTGTCTTAGTTTTTATAAATTCAGAAGAATTTGTTAATGATTTTCTGGGGCATTGAAAATGAAAGTGAAGCTGTCTATCTATGTATTGTATAACCATTTAGCTAAGCTCTGGATTAGCATAGTTATTGATAATATTTGAATATTATAAACAAAACTTAATTAAAAACAGTGCAGCTTATTATGAAGTTTGCCCCTGGCTCACATTTCCGGTGCAGACAAACTTGAAAACCAGTCGCATTATTTGCACTGCGCAACGGTAGCTGAGAGTCAAGATGCAGATACAGATACAAATACAGATACAGATGACTTAAGCAGATACAAATAAAGCAACACACATAATTATAATTATGTATACAGTCACAGTTAAAGGGGGGCAACACATTGTGACAACATGGGGAAAAACTCTGTGACAGTTCACAAACAAAAACCCAAGCTGAGATCTGGGAACTGGCAACTGAGGAACTTGTCAGCACTTCACCTTGAAGCGATTGTGAAGCAGCAGGAAGAGAAGACTGTCAGAATGTAGAAGAAAGAAGAGAGAAGAGTCCCATGCTCAACTGTCTGCATTTGGAATCCAGACAATTTAGCGAGACAAATAAGCGAAAAGTTCGCTTTTATTTTTTTGTAATTTACGATTTATTATCATCACCTTGGGCCTAAAGAGCATGGGCGTGGCAGTTTTCTCCCCTGCAGAGTCAGAGCTATTTTTCAACACTTTATTTTATATTTTGCATTGCAATTGCTTGCAGAAAAAGGCGTGTCTTAAATCAGAAAATGCATGTATTTAAATTAATGATGTCTGTTAAACTATGATAAATACACTGTCACTTCAATGGATTTGCTTTAGTTTGGGTTTGTTATTTGAGGCACTGGCTTAGCACATGATCTGGTATGAACTTAAAGCCGCTTTCTCAGTCGGCAACAAGTCGGATGGCTAATTTGCAAATTAAATTAGCGCTCATTCTCATTCGCTGGCTGAAAATGACGCCACCGAAAATGCAAATAGTGAAAACAAAGGCAGCGTCAGTTATCAACCTGCCCCCAAGTCCCTCCCCTCCCTCCTCTTCTTCACCTCCCTACCATCCCCTTGCTGCCAGCTAACTAAACCAATTTCCATTAGCTTGGCGAAGCGTGAGATCAACCTGAGTTGGGGGCGGGAACGAAGGGGAGTGGCAGAATTTACTCGCCTACAAATACAAATTTTGCATGTCAAACGAAATGTGACCAAAAAAAGGGGCAATAAAAAATGGAGCAATAAAAATGGCAATGAAATGTTTGGTAGCCAAATGGAATTAACTTGACGTCTTGTCTTGACGTTTGCTACCTGTAACTGTTGACCTAATCAGCTTATACAGCCAGCTTTTTAACTTATGGTCAAATCATAAAAAATAGGCTGGTACAACGCGGCGTATGCGCAATGCGAAACAATTCGTTGCAGAGCAATGACACTCTAAACAATTTCTAAACATTCTCAGCTTTAATTAACAATGGCACGTTACTCGACAACAACAATAATAACATTTTTATTTAACAATTTTCATTGCGTTACACGCAAAAAACTTTACAATACTGAGTTTTTTCCTTTTTAAACTTGACATGCAATCGTTGCTGATGAGCTCGCGATTTTTCATGTAATTTTCGAATTGAGTTGACACGTTTGTAACAATTAATTAAAGTGCTTTACAATTTGTCGCACTTTGTAAATTAAAATCAAAACTGCAATTTAGTTTCATTTAAAAAAGCGTGCACAGATACGTGTATTTAAATTACTTCTCGGAGCAGCAATGCAATTATTATTAATATTGAACAAACATTGACATTACTTGCCAAATTTATTGCCATATGTTTTGCAAATTTATTACTGAATTTATTATCATTTTTCTAAGAATTATTATACTTGTCCAAGCTACACCCGATCCATAAAATGCACACTAATTGACTCTTTTAAATATGGGAAACAAATTGAATGGTTTTCACAAACTATAATCATTTCATAAGTTTTATTAAATATTGTGTTCCCTTCGTTGGCATTAAACTGTCTTCTCATACACAATAATTTGTGTGGTTTTGTGTACGCTAAAAAACATAAATTAATGTGTATTTATCATCTCACAAAGCAAATTTTCGCCAAGCAAGTTATTAGCTAATACTTATATACTCGAACTGAACATTTAGTTGGGAAAAAGTGTCTATATTTTTAATAAATTTTATAAATACTTTTTTTCGAAATAAAAGCAACATTTTATCTACTTATATGCTGTCTTTTCAACTTAACACCTTGTAGATTAAGACTTTAATGAGTTTGTCAGCTTTAATTGATAGATTGTGTATATATATATATATATATTTCTTAGTCAGTTTCAGAAGTTTTCTGTGTTAGAAGTTTTCTGATTTAATCAGTATTTTAATAGTATGTCTTGTATGGGTTAATTAGTTTGAACTATTAGATTGTATCTCTAGAGAATATGTTTAAGTCCGTTTAATAATTGATTGGAGCTGTTAGATTGTGTATTCATAAATTATTCTCTTTTCTATTTTATGAGTTTGTCAATTTATATATATTTTTTAAAATATCTCTAAGTCACTTAGGGTATCTCTTAGTCTCTACTTAAAATTTTTGATTGTGCAACTTTATTATGTTTAGTTGTTACCATTACGGCATTTCATTTTTTATGCTATTCATATAGCTAACACACACATGCTCGAGAGAAACGTATGTGTATCGTAGGTAGTATAATCGAGTTTTGATTTGGCCTGTTGCCAAATTAGTTTCGCTCTCATTTTCACTCGCTGGCACTGACATTGTCACGCTCTGTACATTTATTGTTTTTGTTGTTTGTTTTGCAATGAAAATATTTTTGATTTTGTTTATATGCGCACACGGGTAAAAATTTTATTTATATCGTGTCAGAATTTTATGCTAAAAATTGCTCAAAACGACGCAACATCAAATGGTATTTGATATTTGTATTTTTTTAGCTAATGGCAAAAATTCTCTTGGAAATTGCTACTTAGTATGAGCATGAGTATGAGTAAGATAAGTGTATGATTTTTTAAGAATTTAAGTGTACCCGTTTGTATGTGGGCTTGGGTTTAGCCGGGTCTTTGATCCACACGCATGCCCCATTGGCATTGAGCCGTGTGATTTATAGCCGCCATTTATCTGTTGGCAAGTCGCGCGAGTTTCTGTCTCGCTTTATTTCAATTTAATGAAGTTTTTTTTAGATATATATATTTTTTAATTAGCAAGCCAAAGCCCCCACACCTGCGTTTAGGCCTAGCTCGAGGGCTTGTCGGTGTCCAATCGACAATTGGTTGTAGCCCACGCACTACGCACTACAAACACAAAAACACACAAGATTCGTTTTCATTATGACAATTGATTAATTGAAATTGTGGCTCCGTTTGGTTTCCGTTTGCCAATTTAGAGCGGGACACCCATGGCTTAAAATTAAAGCAATTTCAATTCTTAGTGTGCCAATTAAACTAAAAAAAACGCAAGTGAGAAAGCTGCTGAGTTACGCTGATCGACTATAAGATACCCGGAGTTAAGTCAACACTGAATTTAAATTCTACTTTATGTGAATGGAGGCGATGTATCATACATTAAATTTCTGCTTCTTGTATTTTCTATTAATTTATTTTATTTATTATTTCTCATTTCTTATTTCTTAAAGAATATCTATTATTAATTCATTTGTCAAAAATAATAAGCTAACAAGAAATCAGCGTAGTTGTTGATTCTGATCAAATACATATAATATCTAGAATGACAGATATATTTTGCACATTAATATTTTCTTCACATAAATTTGCAGAAACGTTGAATACCTTTTATTTTTTGACATTTTCAATGAGCACAGGGTATAAGCCTGAATAAACTGCGTGGGTCTGTCATCCGTCTTGTGCTGAACTCTGTCTTCAGTCGGCTGTCATATATGGTATATGGATATCTATGCACAACACATCCATATAAATCCATATACAAATGACGGGCATTTGTTCCGCATTATGACAAATGTTCGCCACGTTCCACGCTTAATGCAACTCAGGTGCAGGCGGCTTCTCGATTTATCTATTTAAGTGCAATCTAAGCATTTCAAAGGCTTACGTGCTGGCTTCCAAAGATCCGATAGCATCGCCAACATTGTGCCTAACTGCAGTTCACTGTATTTTCAATGTTCAATTGTGACGACGCTTAACTCACGAACTGGCTCCCGGCTTTGTGCACTTTTTCTAGCCATAATTTTAGCCAATTTTGGTCAATTTTGCATACCAGACCCCAAAGCATGAAGTCTACCAGGTACATTTGCATACCCTGTACTGAAGAGTTAATAAGGGTTGCAACACTTAATAAGTAGAAGAAGATATATAGAGTAAATATAAAATTAATTGAAATAGTAATTTTATATCAAATAGAACTCTCTTTTCACAAATAGTATGGAAAACAGGGTATTTTGGAGTCGCTTATTTTTAAACTCTCCCGTCTTAGTTGATGTGTTCAAACGTTTGACTTACAATCTACAGCGAAAAACACTTAGCCCCGTTAACATGTCTTGCCATTAAAATAAATTATTTAATTTTATTATTGCTGATAAAACTGAAAAATTACGCGAATAATATGCTAAAGATTTGACTGTCAGTCGGCTCAGCTTAAGGCAATTACAACGATAACAACAATTTGACGTTAGCTGAAAATTTGAATAATTTAATCGTTAAGAAATACCCATAAAGGAACAATAAAAATGGTCTTTATTACATATTGTCCTTGCAAAGCAGCACCCCACGCTGCTGCAAATTGGCAATGTTGCGTTGGGCAGAAAATTGTCAACGCTGCATTTAACTAATTGTTGCGCATGCGCAAAACTCGCAATTGACTCATAACATTTGCATAAACTACTACAGATATCAACAAGTATTTGTGCATGTGAATGTTTGCTCAAGAGTTTTATTATCTCCATCGAAGTGTTCATTTAGCAAATCGATGGGCGTTGCACAAAATGTGTCAGTGGCAATTGGAGTTTGTCGAGCTTGTTGAGTTTGCCGAGAGGCGAAATTGTTTTTAATTGTGCACATTGTGCAGTTGCAAATCAAGTGCTGACGTCACTTTGCCCGTGATCTGTCATTTCCAAGATTTCCCGATCGATATCCATATATGTTGTGGTTCATTCACGGATAAGTTCGATAAATCGACAAACCGGCAAAGAGCCAATGCAAATAAATAGACCAAACGGCAGTCAGTGCCAATGTAAAATTCATTTTCGGGGTTAGCCAAACAATTGCAAAATTCAAATTCAAATCACGTGTTTTCATTAATGATTTTCGAGATCAATTGGCGATCGGAGGGGGACAGTTTGAACTTGAGCTGAAAATGTGAATGAAAATATTGTTGTATTGTCGGCATTAAAAACGATCACAAATGAAAATTGACATCTGAATGTTGTTCCACAGTTCCCATGAGGAGAAATGTGGCGTAACTAGGTGAAAATAGAAATGATGAAGTGCAACAACTGTTGCAGTGTGGCATTGTTGCATTGTTGCTTTGTTGCATTGTGGCTTCGTTGCAGCAATCAACAATCATAACTGTAAGTCATTTATTATCATTGAGAAGCTGTCACAACTCTTTGAAATACAGCTTCCTATTTCAATTGATCCGGTTTAATTTTGTACTTTAACAACGAGCATTTAAAATTTTCCCTAAGCTTTGACATTTTGACACTTTGTGACTTCCCGCATGCAACTTCAGATGCATTTATCGTGTCAAGTAATCGAACACCTCACAAATGAGGTATTTAAGGCATTTAAAATCATTGGAATTGAGTGCTTAAGTTCGAAAAATTATAAAAACAAGTACAGAGTGCGACAAACGAGTGTGCCTGACCAATATATACCCTGTAGTTTATTTTAACTTAGCGCAAACTATCACAACTTTATTAAAACTTAAACGATTTCCTTGCCAAATGTCATATTCTTCATTATTTGGTACATAATTTGATTTTCCATCAAAATTTCAAAATTTTTCCATTACGTTTAGTTTTTTTCAAACTTTCTTTTCCTTTGAGACTTTTTCAAAATCTTTAAACTGCCATAACTTCATGAAAACTTAACCAATTTCCTTAGCTATTGTAAACTTGATCATTATTTATTAAAATTCATTGTTCATCTAATATACTGGTTAAGTTAACTAAACTTAAATTACTCTTTAAATGCAATGAATGCAGGGTATTAAAAACTCGTTTAGACAACTTAATATCAGAGTTGTAACTGCTTGAAGTACAATTACGAATTCGCACTCGTATCAAATTATATGTCGCCTGTTTATCGACGTCATTTTGGCCAAGGTGTCAGAATTAACGCCTCGTTGTCACATGAATTATGCAAATTCAGATACCTTATCATGCCCAATTATGTAGATACCACAAGATACAAGGCAAATAGGCTGACTAGATATATACGAGTATATATTCTAAGGTCAAGTTGAAGACTAAACTAAACAAAGAGCAGCTGCCAGCAGTAAATTCAACAAAATATCAACAGCTGATGCTTATAAATTATTGCTAAAAAAAACTTGGACTCTCCCCGGGTTCATGTTGTCGTCATCGCGGATCGCAGTGTTGCGACTAAATTTACATATACAAAGGCCTAAATTTACACATATGTATGCACATGTAAATCTATGTATACTGTATGTGTTTGTATTTGTTTCCATGTTTTGTTTACAGTTCAAAGCACTCGCGGACACAGGGTCAATGTAAAAATGATCCAAGCATGTCCATGTTTCAGTTTTCGTTTTCCGACTTCAGTCCGATGTACAATTAATTTGGGATATAAACAGCGGACTGACACTATAAATTATCGTGCCATCTAATTGCGATTTAATATTTGAATGTGAATTAGAATTATAGTCAGTTGATTCACTCATTGCTGTTCATACATCATAGGATGTTGATTATTAGTTTTGAAAAAATGTGCGGGTGGATTGTTAATGTCTTTTTTATTAATCAATTTTCCAAATTTAATTTCTGTTTTTGCTTTTAATGTTGACATTAACGTTGGTTTTTATGAGAATTTCACACATGTCTTCAAGGTTATATCAACAGGTTTGATAACTGATCAAAGTAGTGGAAAATACTTGTACTCATGCCATATTAGAGTCAACAAAGCAAGAGCAAGAGCAAGTTCAAGGTTTTCTTTTTTTATGGTGAATACTCATGAATCGATTCGAATTCAAGTTGTGTGTTCAAGTCGCAGCTGTGCAAGCCCTTTTTGGATTTAAAGCCAGGTTATTTATGTTGATCTTAGTCTGGCAGAGACAGAATTCCGGGAATCAAATTCGGTGCCACTCGACAGACCATAAACTTTAAGGCGCTTCGGCGTAAAAAAACATAAAAGAACATTGCAAAATTTATCTTCATTGTGTCGCGATCGCAGCCATTTCAAAACGTGATCAAGATATATAGACAGTCGAGATCCTTGAAAAGATATTTTGCGTCTGTCCGACGATGACATCATCAACTGCGGATGTTGCCCCAAATTGCCTGGAAATTTGCCTTTTTTTTGCTGATGCAACGTTGGACTGCCAGTTGTCTGTCTGTGGCATCAGCTTTGGTATTTTTTTGAGAGACCCGTGAAAGACGTGCCTCAAATTGCACTGCGTTCTCATTCGCAATCGCAATCGCATTCGCATTCACATTCTCTGTACTTGAAGTTTGACATTGCCTCAATCGTTCAATTTATTGCCATAGATCATAGAGCTGCTTCCTCTAAGCATTTATGACAGTTTTAGTTTATTGAAATGAATATTTATATTAATTCTTATAAGGTTGTCAGTTGCCTTAAATGGAACACGGTTGTCAACAGTCAACAGTTGACAGTTGACAGTCGACAGTCGACAATGGACTACTAATGCTTAGTCTGATGAACATTTAATAATGAGATTATGCAAATACTACAAGTTAAGGTTTTCATCTCGATCAGGCCCTAGAAGAACTACAGAATGATCTCCGCATCACTTGTCAATGTGGGCGATGTGACGACGATGCTAATAACCGGATCGTATCTGAAGGTGATTTCTGATATCAAAACCCGTCTGTCTACTTAAGAAATCTCTGCCTTTAAAGTCACTCTCTGAGTGCCACAAATTGTTGCCGCTTTGGGCGTACATTTGGTTTAATGACCTGCTCTAATCATACACATATTGATAATTGGCTGCTACATGTTGAATGTTGTGGATGTATTAATTTACCTGGACTTTCCACGCCCATGATGGCATCGGAATCCTCTGTTTGGCATGAAAGAAAATAGCAGTTATCAGCACTACTTAATGATGTCAGCTAATTGGAATAACAAACTGAAATATATGCCAAAAACTGAATAGAAAAGAAATAATCTTGATGCATTGGCTCATTGCGCTGACTAATGTTGAGTGGCAACAAATATGACGCAATTTGGTGTCACTGTGCAAAAATAACAAAAGTCTTTTGGCTTTACAAATGTCTTGGTATTTTTCAAAGTCAAAAATTGGCAAACATCTGTTGTGTCTTCAAAATTTTGAATGAATTTCGTCTATGTAAAAAAGGTGAGCATGAGATAATACCCAGAAAATGCAAATGGCAATGGAATGTAATGTTAATATATATAAAGTATTTATATATCTATAATGAGAAAGAGAAAAAAGAGTCCATTGACAGCATGTGAGACTGGACTGCCAGTATGAATGATATACGTTCGATGTGCTTGCCAAGTTCTTAGCGATCTATCTATAAATAAACCCAAAGCAGGTATGAACGTGAGTAAGTGCAGCAATTGTCTAAATGGCGTCATAAGTGCACAGCAACAAAAAAACACTATTAATAAAAGTGCAAACACTTAAGAAACATTTCAAAATTCAACGCATAAATTATGTGATTAAAGAAACCTCATAAAAACTAACAAATAACTCTTTAAATTGGCTAATTCAAAAGCTGTAAACCCACAAAATATACCAAATATTGTTTAGAGAATTGCTTTTAAATTGCTATAAATATAATTGTAACATAATGCATTTACAAAAATTAAAATTGAGGAAATCAATTGAGTTTCGAATATAAGATTTGCATTTGTAGTACATATACAATAGATAGATTTATTGGGATTTTCAACTCACCTTCGTTTACGTAACCGCCCTCCATAGTGCCGAATGTGTACACCTCGTTGCGGCTGCGATTGCAGTTGTTGTTGCCTTTGAACACCTTGGCCACGACCTACGATCACACGTGCCGAAGAGAAGAGAGTGGAGAGAGAGTGTTGAGGTGGATTTTCCTCAACTGGATGTGGAAGTCGAGTCTGGGCGATTTAGACAAACACCTCAGCTGGTTGTTGCCGCTTCTTATTTATTTTTGTGGCAAGTTCTGACTGTCTGCCTATTTATTAGAATGTATTTTGCGATTGCACAATGTGCCACAAATACGTTGCAACACTCTCAAAATATTGTTGCCGTGCAGCACTTTATTTTTTGTTTTTGCTTATGGAATCAGAATTGAAATTGGAATAGGAATTGCTGTGGACATGATCTCTTTCTAAGCGGTACTTTGTTTATTTTCTTATGTACGTATATGTTATGGCTAAATGCTTGGCATCTTGTGTCTGTCTCTGACTGCAAGATGAGTGCCAGTTTCGTCCCACTGTGCCGAGTGCGGAAATGTGTTGGAGAACTTATCTAGGTATTGTATCTGGACAACGTAGCAACAGCTACTCTATGCTCTTTTCCTATTCCTATTCCTGGTGCTCGTCTCTTTCTCTCTTTTTTAATTCTTGTGAATTTGCATTTGCCTGTGGCTTCAGTTTCTCGGTTGGGTTTTGGTTTGCTTTGCTTTGGCGTCTATAATACTTCTGGGTGATGTTGTTGTTGTTGTTGATGTTGTTGTTGCCTGCAAGTAAAGATAGCACATAAATAAACATGCTATAAAATTGGCCATTGATAAATGTTGACCCCAGTTTGAACCGTCTAAAATGAAATGGGCTGGGCATGTTTTCAGATGAACTCCAAAGATATCAAGGCGCATTGCAGTCAAAATAAAACAAAAAAAAAGAGAACTCTTCTATGTCATGAGGCCCTGAAATTCAGCTGACATTGCGAATTCTGCAGCTGCAACTGATATGCGACACAGGCAGTCCTATAATGTGGCATGAAACATTTTCAGCACATGACAAAATAAATCAAGCTGCTGCAGTACAGTTAGTCAAGTTACTGTTTTGACAAAGTACAAAATCTACATAATTTATTTAGTCAAATTTTATTTTATTATATTTTTATTTTGTTGTTTACAAAGAAATATATTCAAATAAAAATTAAAAATAATTAATAAGGAAACACACATGTGCACTTTAATTTTTATTGAGAATTTTACTTGACTCACTGAAATTTTTTACGATATATTCAGCTCTTTTTTTTTTGGCAATCTTTTATGATTCATTAGACTTTTTGCGGCTTAAAACGAGCTCAAGCTTAGACGCTTGCTTGACTTCTTGGAATCTTTCACTCAGCACACTTTATTGTTGCTTTGTTGTTTGTTTATTTAATCTATCGGTAAATAAATGTTGGTTACTCCTATTTGAAGGTAACTGCTGATGTCATTCTGTCAATATTTGCACCACAAATTGAAAACAAATTTGGACTGCAAACAAATTTGCTTAACTGAAATCAGTTGTTTGTTTGTTTCCAATTTAATTTGTTTGTTGAGTCGTTTTTAAGACCGCAAGTTCAATGTCAAAATAATATTGGCTAACTATGATAATTATTACGTTTAGTAAAGCCACAATTTATTATCAGTCAAGAGAGAACGAGAGAAATAGAGACTGAAGAACGAACCGCACGCGGTCAAAGTTGCCGGAAAACTGTTTGAAGAATTGGTTGCCGGAAACAAAGCGCGAGCTGGGATACAAATTGAAATTGCTTTACCAAAAACGCGCTGAATTTATGCATACTAAAAGATATTGTAATAAAAAAAAGAGGAGAGACAAGACAGAATTGAGGAAAGGCCATAAAATGAAATGGTCGCTGGCGTTGACAATGGATTCATCAATGGATTCATACTTGACATTTGATTAAGACCCCAAACGGAGTGAAGGAAGGAGGGGGAAGAGGGAAAGTGGGAAAGAGTCTAATGCCAAAAACGCAACTGGTATACTTTCAAATTGGGCAGTTGTTTGGGCACTTGATCGAATGGGGCAAGCGAAACGAATTTTAATTGATGCCACAGACCGCAGACTGAAGAGAGCAGACTGAAGACAGCAGAGAGAAGACTTGTACTCGTCTTCATATTCGAATTGCCCCCTGAGCAGTTACTTCTACACTTCAATTTATTATTACAAGGCATAATTAAGGCGGCACTTGATTAATAATCGTTGAACTCGGTGTGACCCGCAGTCGAATGCCACGCCTTCTAATTTTACTCTCTTTATATTTCGATAAATAGACCAATTGATATTGTTTTGAATTGTGGTTGATTTGTTGTAACTATTAGCGCAGTATTATGCGCTTTTAATAGACCTTTATTGAGTTAAATCTGTGACCATCATTTTAAAGTAACCCTCTGAATACATTTTTAACCCCCTACTGCCTTCCTCCTCCCCTTTGGCAAACAATTAAAAGAGCGACAATTCGATCAATTGATATTCTCTTCTTTTTTTTTATTCATCATTATTTATGAGTGTAAATATTTAAAGTTAAGGACAGCTGCAGGGCCATTCTTAAATGGGAACCCTTCCATTCCCTTCGCTTTCTTTACTTAATTCAATCCGAGTGCCATCAATCAAAACTACAAATTGGTCTCAAGGAAGGGCATCTTTGGGATAACTGAATGTTTACTGGTTTCTCAGTGTCAAGTTAATTGCCAACACAAGTTTCTAATTATGTAATTGTCAGCGTTGTCTGCTTGTAAATTCCTCTTCGGTTGCCTTGGGAAAGGTCACACTTGTTGTTATTGTTGCCATGACTCTGACAAGGGTTTTGAAGTCAACGTCAACTCCGCATGACAAATAAAAAACTGCAGTAATTTGAGCATTAACAGAGGGCATTAAAATCAACATTAAATACAGGAATTATTTCAGGAACAATACGAATTTCTAGCAGGAGAAAAAACTGTTTGCAAAAAATATATTTTCTCTAATTAAATACGTATTTATTTATAAATATTCTTCACACGAGACCTGAGTTTTTTTAAATTTGTTTACGTTTAAATTAATATGTATTTAATATTTAAAAACTTTCATTGTGCTTTATTAAAAATTATTCATTTAAATTTTTAGAAATGCTTTATTAAAAATTATTTTTTTTTTATTGTTGACTTTCATTTTATTAGAACTTGCCCTCAGCACATTCTTTTGATCAAAAATCTTAGTTCTGGGACCAAAGTTTTTGATTTTAGAATATATTCTTTATCTGTGAATTTACAGTGAATTTTTAAATATAGAAAAAAGTAAATTAGAAATGACAGAAAAAGTTACAAACTTTCGTGGTGAAAAGTCGCTATTAATTTAAACATTTTAACTCAGCTGTCAAATGAGCAACTTCAACAGTTTGAGAGTTCTGTTAATAGAATTGAGTTTTACACATTTCAGAAGGTTAATAAGTCACAGAAGTGCAGTAAACACACATTTTTAACTTACACACACTAACGTTTAGTTATAAATTTGTAAGTTTCAATTTATTGCTCATGTCAGTCAGATGATTATATGGCGTATGTTTGGCATATAATGTATCTTTGTTTATAATGCTGGTAATTAGTATTTTGTCAGTGTTCTTGACGCCCACCGTTAAGCGAGTTAACCGCGACCTGTCTGCGAATTGTGGGGGGCATTAAGTATACGTGTTACGTATACGTATCGTATATTGAGCGCAAATCATTAGGCAGCCAATTGAGCGCCACTTTGGCGGGATAAACAAAACAATGGAAATAGACATGACAAAGGGGGCAAATACTCGTACAAATATCGCCGTCAAAATTAATAGCTAGTTTTTTGTTCTTTTTTTTTTCGATCAACAGCGGCGACAACGACGTCATCGTTAGCTGTCACTGCGGGCAGCTACTGTACAGTGGAATAATAAGACATATATTATACAGTCAGACAGACATGTGCTTTTTTTAGCCGAAAAAGAATTCATAAATCTATTGAAAGTAAATACCAAAAGTGGGTCAGCCTTAGAATCACTCTCAATGCTTGAGGTAGTCACAAACACATCAATCATAATAGTAATAATAATATTAATGATTGAAAAAGCCGGCGACAATAGTCTATTAACTTGAATTCAATTTAGCGCCGAGAAAGACAACACTTTTTACTCATTTAGTCAATTGGTGCGAGTACTCGTACTCGTACTTGTACCAATAATGACATAAGCTGGCGTTGCACGTGGCGTATGCTTAACATTAATTGCCGTATTCCCTTAACGAGTGACCATAAAACCAATTACGTTATACGCACAACGTTCTGTGAGTCACAACACAAGTTCAGCGCACTTTTGTGGCGCTAAAATAAAAGAGAATTAATTCATCAAATAAAAACAAATTATATTCCGGTCTTGCCGTTTTGTGTGTGGTATAAGCCCTAAGGGAAATGTCAATAGACCAAAGGACGTGATGCAAATTGGCAACTGATGCCGTCAAAGTAAAGACGTTATTCTACTTGAAATTACTAAATTAAAATGATATTGTTTTAAACACCTACGCCAAGCATTAAAGAAGCTGACATCATGAACTTGCTGGGAAATTATAGAATATTGCAAAGTCAATTGGGTTAAGTACTCTTGAGTATTTAGCACGTTACTAAGAATTGTGTGAAAATATTATTCAATTGAAATCAAATATACGTTTGCACAAATTGCTAAATTATATTATTTTTATGCAAGTATTTTAATTCAAGTTTTATAAAAGCACGCGGCAAATTTTCCAGTTGGCGGCCTTCAATTTTTTTTTGGCCAGATGTTTCTTGGAATTTGTCGAAGGTAAATCCGAAATGTTCTCGCATTTCTGTTAATTTCTGTTTATTTGTATATGAAATATTTGCTGAATTCATTTAAAAAAAAACATTCATTCACTTTATTTTAGTTGAAAGTTTATTTTCTCTTTTTTTCTATATTTAAAGGTGATCTTATGCTTGCCATGGGCATTATTATCTAAGGCAGGTTAAATCATTGTGTGCTCTTTTGGTTGATATAAAAAAAAAGTGTTTCTCGCCTCTGTATTTTTTTTGTTTTATTTATACTTATGTTGCTTTATTTCTGTTTATCGCAAAGGTTGACTAAATGACGCGTGCGTTCCAATTTTATGAAATCAGACAAGTCAATTAAGGCGGCCAAAGTCTTTTTGACAGTTTCTTGTCAGCTAATGGGACAGTTTCTTGTTTGTTTACTTTCTGACGTAACATTGTTTAATTCGATATTATTTCAAGGTTACAAAGCAACTAAATCTTTGTGTCGCCCCATCATGAGTTGCAGTAAGTTGCAGGTAAGTAATTTATTTCCCTTTGACAATGCACTTCATCAGTAAGAAAAAAAAAGATGAGATCATTGATGTTGTTGTCCCTTCATATATTTAGTCATATTTGCATAGTTCGCATAGTTGTCTGTTACCATTATACAAAGATAAGCATCGTTATCTTAAATTTTATGGCATGAAAATATTTAATCTTTCAAGTGGACATTCTAATAAATTGCCATGTCGGAAGAGATAAAGTTGCGGGTTGATGTCATATTCCCGAGTGACATAAGTCAATGCGTGTAATATTCCCTCTCTTTCTATCTCTCTCTCTTTGTTTTCTTTGTAGGCCTTTTCTATCTGCCACCCAGAAACTATCGCTCTAATCTTCACAAAAATGTTACATTTTCTTTGCATTGCGTGACCAACTGACGGTTACACCTTCAACTGCAGCTGCTTGTCCCCAACCAACTGCAATTGTCATATATACAATAAGTCAAGAAAGTGCTTTGACAATATTAAAAATTTTCTCATTTTCTCTTTCAAAAATATTAGTTAAATACTAGTTAAAAAAAAGAAAAGACTTAGCTATTTAATGAGTGGTTTTTGTTAAAACACTTTTTTGACCAACTGTATATATTTTATACATATACTATCTTTATAAATGTTTTTTTCTTGCTGCTAAACACGCATAAAAATTTAACGCATGTTGCATGTTCTTTTATTTTTTGTCATGTGCCGCTGCCCCTTTGACCTGCCCCTGTGGCAGCTGATGAAGTTTGCTGATATGACACCGAGAGTCGTCACCACTGGTCGGGGTATCAAAGAGGAGGGACAGGAGTAGGGGAGGAGCCGCATAGTCGCGGAAGCCGTCATCAGTTTCACTTCGTTTTGCTTTTGGTTTTGGGCAGGCGTTTCCCCCATTCACATTTTACTGTGTCAAGTCAAATTAGTTACGCTCTATGTGTGTGTGAGAGTGTGTGTGAATGTGTGTGTTGCAGGTGGTTGTTGTTGCAACTAATGTTAACCAAATATAATTGTCATTGCCACAGTTGATAGCTGAACAGAGCTCAAAGAGAAATAAATAAAACTAAAACTGCAGGCTCATATTCATATTTAGCAGCACATTCATTCATTTATTCACCCACTCTTTCATTCATCTTCATTTGTGGCATGCATTTGCATTTGCCACATTCACTTTGTTGTGTCATCTGTCAAATGCATCGTTAACTTTACTTCCCCCTCTTTCCCCTTATGAATGTCATGTCTGTTCAGTAGATTTTTGGGTTGCCCTTGTCTTATCAAGATCGACTCGCTTTATCAATCATGATTGACTCACATTTAAAAAAAAATAACATGCTGTTTTATTTGTAATTTTGGCACCTTTTGCTGTTTGCTATTTTGGTTGATGTGCAAAATTTATTTGCCGCCCGCCTGACTTGAATAAACATTGCAATTCACATACACTCACTCACCCACACACTCATCAGTATTCATATGTACTCATATGTATTTGCGATTGTTTTTATCACCTAACATTGAATTTGTAGAGTGCTCTATTTAGTCTGCAATACATATATATTTATATCAAACAATCACACATACAGTGGATAGCAGCTTATTTGACCCACTACATTTTTAGCTATGTTTTGTTTTTATTGCTTAGTATATATATAATGTTTATTAAAAATAAAATAATAATACTTTACCTAAGCTTAAATATTTATTTGAAAATCTGCGCTTAAATTTTGTTTATATATTCATTCCATTAAAAAATTAATTTATTTATAAAAGCTGGGAGGCACTGTATTTACTTTAATGGCAAACAAAATGAGTTTTTATTTTCTGAAGAATTTTACGACATTGTTAACCTTGAATGTGGCAATATGCTAAATACCTTTACAGTGGCCAGTCGCTAATTTAGACTTTTGCAAGTTAGAAACTACCAACAAATAAGAGTCGACTTAGGCACTTTAAATAAAAATGTTATAATTCTTTAAATTAAAATGAAGCATATGAGTTAAAGTTAAAAGTTTAATTCTGAATATATTTAAATACAAAAGCCAGCATTATGTTGTACCTTAAAGAAGTTTTTTAAAGTGCATATTTCTAACAAAATTTAGTTTTTTTATAACCAAAAAAAAAAAAAACAATACACTTTACGAGCTGCGTGTTAATAGCTTTTGCAGGGTATTTGCTATTCGAATGCTCTCAACCTGTAGTTAATTAAATGAGCAGGCGGAAAATGCAGAATGTCAAATGTTTTAAAACAATTTCACCAATCGCACACACACAAGCACACGCACGCACACACACTCACTCAACAAACACACATAAAATACACGCAAACAATTCCCCACAACGCTGGGATTGAGGGAGGGTGTCATTCAGCTGTGTGGCTTGCATGTGGATTGTATGTGTGTGTGTGTCTGTTTGTGGATCGTGTTTGCGTATTTTTGTTTGCCTAACATATTGCACTTGAAATAGTTTCTGTTTTTCTGTTGCTATTTGAACGCACATTAAATTTTTGTTTGCTATTTCTGTTATTATTGTTATTATTACTGTTGCTGTTGTTGCTTTTGCTGTTGCTTTTGCCGTAAAGAGCTAATGAACGCTTTATTATCATTATTCTTATCAAATGACTCATGAATTAATATACAAATTCTCATGCGCAACAGTTGAAAATTTTTGGTTAGTTTTCCCGCTGACTTCGAAATAGTGTAAACAATTACAAAAACTAACGTAGCTATAATGTATGAATTGTGCAATAAATTTAATTTATTACAAAAGAGTGAGAGAGCATTAGAAAACTCGACGAATTTAGATGATGTTGATTAAAGTGGAAAAGTTAGGGAGAAATATTTAAGAAGAATAGTTTAAAAAAAATGTTTTTAATTTTATTTTTAAATAATGTCTTCATCGAATTTTGCTTTAAAGGTATAATAACTAAATGTATTAAAATTTTATTTTATTATATCGAATGGAAGTTGAGGAGTCCTAAAAATGGTCTCATAAAGTTCATCAAAGGAGGCAAGCTTAAAGAAAATAAGTATAAGAGAATATTTCCCACTTTAAGCATTTTTCCAAGAGTTCAAATTAGATTCTCAATAGATTGAATTCCATATTCAATAGCCATATTGTCTGACACCCTATGGCTTCCCTCGCAGACTGTTATGGCAAAGTTATAATTATGCCAGTCAGGCAGTAAAAGGATACGTTTTGTACTTTCTCCCCTTTCATCGCGGCAAACCGAAAAGGTATTCAGCAAAAGAGCGAAACCGCAAAAAAAGCAAAGCCAAATGGGAAACCACAAAACGTTGCAATCAACTGCATTTTAAAAAGGGCTGGGCCACAAAGTATTGTGCGGGTCTAAAAAAAAAGTAAATGCAATTATGCAAATACCAAAAAGGTGGTAACCAAACAGAAAGAGAGAGTGTAAAAGTCCCTAGAGGGGGTGTGATTTTAAAAACCTAGTTGATTTACAAAATAAAAGATAGAATGAAAAGAAAGAGACACGATTGAAACGAGCAATTAAACTAAAATAAATAAATTGAAAACACGCGCCACAGTCTATAATAAATGGTCTTCCTTTAATGTGGAATCGATACCTATTCGAGGGTTGAGTCTGAAAAAGGGGAGGGTAACGGGAACCGATTGTCTAACTCACCCTTTTCCGCTTCTCGCTTCCCACTTCCCTCTGGGAATACGATACGCTTTTTGCTTTACCTTTTTTTGTGCTAAAATTTGGAGAGACAGAACCAAAAAGCAAAATCCAAAATCAAATAGTTAGATAAGTGAGCTCTGTCTGAAATTACAATGCGGTTGAAACGCGCCTACGACCCTCGTATATATGTATATATTGTATTATATGAACATAGGTTCTCCTATGTATTTTGATCACATATTTGGCATATGTGATGTGTTTGCCCTTATCTGAGTATTTCTATCAAATTACAATCCCCTTCCTTTCTGCTCTTCGCTGTAATCTGATAAGCAGCCCGACAAAATCGCTCTACTGTTAAATTATGTGTTGAGTGTGGTTTGCATAATTTATATAAAAATAGTCGATTTTCGCATCGATGCGTCGCAAACAATTAATCAATGAAAATGCGACTTGCAATTAAAATAAATTAACACAACTATTAGATACTCTGCACAAACACTTTTTGCATTGAAATCGCAATAAAAATTATACAAAGCAATAAACATAAACATTATATTAAGTTTATTTTTCAAGATAAATGCATTATTTACAAATTTTTAAAATGCTTGAATATCTAAATAGAATAAAGAAAATATATATGTAAAATATATTATATGGTTATTGCTGTAGCTATTCGTTGGTTATTAACTGAACAATTTAAAGTTCATGAAGAGAAACCACACACATAAAGATAAAATGCCCATTGCAATTGCAAATTAAATCAAGCGACAGTTAAATAAATTAAATGTTTTTGTAATAGTTTATTTCTTAGTTTGTTTGTTGCTTTAATTGTAGCATATTTGCAGGCGTTGAGGCATGCAACAATGCAAAGTGCTTGGCAATAATGCGAACAGCAGGCCGAGGCAGAGACAACAACAACAACGACGACAAAGACGACGACCCACTTAGGCACTCTCTGAGTCTGAGGTAATCACTGAATGGGCTGCTTTTTTTTTGTATATTTTGTTGCATGTACGAGAATGTAATTACGTATACGCCCCGTGTCTACAGGCCGAAAAGCCCACGCGGTGCCGGCCAACTTAACAAGTGGTCCCGCCAGAGAGCACCACAAATTGTGGTTGTTGTTGTTGTTTTTGATGACGTTGTTGCTCTTGGGGCAGCAAGTACACCCACACGTGTCCGCAGCAGGGTGCCGGCTGCAGAGGCAACACCCTACACACACACACACACGCACACACACAGCCTCGCACAACACTTGTTTTATTCATTGAAATGGAAAATGTTGCATGCAAATGTTGCCGAATCAATGCAAGGACACAATGTTGCCAGCTGGAACTTTTAACAGCTGTTTTACTGCGGCAGGTGGAGAGGTTGAAAGTTCAAGCACTGCATCAACAGCAGCAACAGCAACACTATTTGTGGCAAGTGTGTGTCCTTGGGATTTCGTTGCAGCCAGCGAAGGACATTTTTCTGCTTGCCGGTTGCACTGCGCATATGTGAAAATCAATAAGTGTGTTTCTATCGACAGTATATTTAAGAGAATGAGTCTGAAGACTCTACAAAATTTGAATAGGTTCTTCAAGAATGCTCTACAAAAAATTCGATTGCCAAACTCACCTAAAAAATCCACTTGTGATATGTGAAATATTTTGATTTCTTAAATTTTTCTTAAATTTTACATCAATGGAATAAACAATTTTCAAACAAAAAAAAACCAATATGGAAATATTTTTCGTTTACGAAACAAAGCTTGCAACAACAATAAAAAGAAGAAGAAGAAGAAAAGATAGGCGTGATACAGTTCGATTTTTATGTTGTTGCTGCGTGCAAGTTGATTTTGATTAGAGTCGCAGACAACAAAATCAATATAAAAAAAAAAAAAACAAATCAAAAATTAACAGAAACGATAAGCAATGCGAATCGATTCAAACACAACAACATTTTTGTTGTTGTTGCTGTTTTTTTTTAACCTTACATGCAATGTTAAACATTTAGTTTTGCTTTTATTTTATTTCTTATGACTTGCACGAGTTCAGCTGCTTTCAGTTTCAGTTTTTATAGCCATTTGTTATTACCTGTTTAGCATATGAAAGAAATGCTAACTAATTATCAAAATCAAATTCGAATTTCGGCAGCAACACATAGAACAATAACAACAATAAGAACCACACAAATTTTAATTTTTCAGTTTATTTTTTAGTGGTAAATGGCAAAAAACGCCCACTCTTATATCATTACACCCACACGCACATGACGATAACAGTAATAATAATAATTATAAAAAATAATGATAATTAAAATTGTGGATTATTTCGGGAACTTTCGTACCTAGACTTCGCTGGCCAAAGAACGCGTTATTTGGGCAAAAGGTACTCGTATTTAGATTTTGTGTTTGTTATTCTTTTTTTTTTATTATATTTCGCTTTTACTGAGAACTCGCCAGCGGCAAACCGAGAGACGACTCGACTCACTCGACACACCGACAACCTTCGCGTTTCAGTTGCGCCAACAGACTGAATTTCTCATGCCGAACTGAGCTGAGAGCGACGGCAGCAACGACGGCAACAGCAACGCGAACAGCGAGCGAGCAATAACAAAACAAGAGCAGCAGCAACAGCGACAGCAGCAACACCAACCAGCAACAGCAACAGTAACGACGGCAGCGACAGCAACAGCAAAAGCCGGCAGCAGCAATAGTCGATTTTAGAGACAGCGATTGATAAGAATCATTTAATCTATTCAATTGCATGTAATTGGTAATTAATTATTGTAATAATTTGCAAATTATAGTTTTTAATCAATTAATTTATTCGAATTATTTACTTAATTTTGAAAGGAGTTATTTAATCAATTTAATTGCAAGTAAGTAGTAATTATAAATGGAATAATATGTATTTAATTGTTATTTATTAATAACTTTATTTTAATAAGTTACCTTCTTTTGATAAGAATCATCAATTGAGTAAAATTAATTAATTAAATTTTTGTTCAAGAACCAACGGCTTGGTATTAATGCAAAAACAATTTTGTTAATTCCTGTATGCTTATGTTTGCTTTATATTAAACAATAACTAAAATATTGACTTGTAAAGTTGCTAGGGCAAAAGTAGGATCAACTTCAAACTTCCATAACTTAAAAAACACTGAACCGATTTTCTTACAGAATGTCATTTTGATCTGAATTCTTTCTGAAATCAAATTCTGCTTTGAGAACGAGAATCATTAGTATGAAAACTTAAACAGACATAGACCTGAACCTAAAATATTACTGACATTTCAATTAAATTATCTAACTAAGCAAATATTTGGTAATGCTTTTTGTGTTTTTGGCGCAGTTATAAATAGAATTTACTGTCAAAATTGTTAAAGGTACTCGGCTGATGACACTCTAAGCATGACTCAAATGCGCACAGAAAACCAAATTAATTATTTGGAAATATCAGATGTGCCTTGACTTGATGAGTCGTTAAAAAAGTCTGTCACCAGCAAAAGTTATGAATCATACAATATTTGAAATGCTTTTAAGTATATGCAAAATAATCGTAATTTATTTGAATATCAAATGTTTTTAATGTACATTTATAAGTTCTATCTAATACACAACATCGCTAACGAAAGTGGCTAATAAAACATTAGTTAAGGAAACTTTCAACGAGCAAGTTAAACTAGTCCGTGTTTAATATCCTGTCAAGGTTGCAGGTATAGTCAAAAGAAAACCCAAAAACGAAACTAAACTGAATAATTTATGAGTTGACCCAGTTAGCAAAGAGTAAGCAATTAATTAATACAAATTATGAAATGAAAAACTAAAAAACGGAAATGGAAATGAAAAAATCCACTTGAGTTATGTGCTGAAGGAACGCAGATTCGCCTCGCCTTTGAAATGTCCTTGCAATTGTCGATTGCGAGTGGACGATGACGACCCAGAAATACACCGAAAAATGCAAATATTACACTTGTTCCAGTTTCGGGACTCTAGCTCGCCATATAGCCACATTTAACATTCACATTCCATGTGATCCATGTGGGAGTTGGCCTATTGATTTAATTTCTACGTCTGTTTCTAGTGACGCAATGTTCGGCGAGTTGAATGCGCCGTGTCGCCGTGCCGTCCCATAATCCTGTGGCGCCTCCAAGGGGTTGTTTTGTGCCACACACACAAACACACACTCACACATAACCCAAGTTGGTTCCTTGGCGGCGCCACAATGACTGCGCATAATTTTTATGGTATTCTCCTCGTTGTCAGTTCCGATGCGAGTTGTTATTGTGTTTCTGTTTTAGGCCATAATTGATATCAATATATTTGGCTAGCTTCAGGCTTAAACTTCCTCTCTTTTCGCTCGTTTTGGCCAAGTAAACTGCAGCTGTCTGAGCCTAGTCCTTAACGACATGACCTAGACACTTTGTGCTAGTTAAATAATTATTTGTTTTGTATTTAGATTGTGATCAGTTTCAGCTTCAGTTCAGTTGCTTTGAAGGTTAAGTTGCAGAAAGGAGGGAAGGAGTGCAGTTGATTTGCATAGACAATATCTTCTTAATAAACAAAATGACTAATGATGTGCGGTTGACAATGACTCAATTTGGTCTGATCAGCAGAAAGAGTCAGACAGTCAACTTAGAGCCAAGTGAGCTAAGCATTTAGTCAGCTTTTGACCAGATACTCATGTAACCATCTATTTTAGAACTGAAAACAGCTCACAAAATGACGAATTTAATAAATATTTCAATACAAAAATTACTTTATGCATAACTAAATAAAAATAAATTTCAACTATATAAATGAAATAAATATAAAGCGCTACAGCGCAATGAAATCTTAAGAAAAAAGCGTTTCTTTTACAGTGTTAAAAAAATAAAAAAAAAAAAAAGCCACAGTTATTTCAACACTTCAAATCAAATTTTTCCTGTTTTCGGGATATTGTTACTTTATTTTGGGTCACCTTTATTGCTTATTCTATGGTAGTAACTATTAAAACTTTAAATTTAAATAGTATTAATTAAAGTTCGTCCGGTGTTGATTTAATTTCATCTGGAGTTTAGTTAGAAATTCGCAAATAAGCAACATTTAACTCAATGCCAAGAAACTCCGTCCAACTGAGTCAACAATGAGGTAATGAATGTTATTCAGTGCAAAACTCATTTGGAGAGGGGAAGAGTCACAAGGGGAGAGCTAAACATGGAAAATCGTTTGTTTTAACAAGTGCGCTTTGCACTTGAAGTGTCGACAAATTGGTTTACTGTGTTACCCCTGCTTCCCTCACTCCGTCTCTGCAGACTCCCTTCAACTGCTGATAAGACAATTGTCGGCCTTTGTCTATGACTCGACGAGTCTCCAACTCTCCGACTGACACACTGACTGAGCAGGTTCTTTGGCATTTTATCTGCCTTAGTGGGTGCACGGACTGTGGTGGGTGCTCCACTTTATTTGCCACTCATTGGTGGCCATGCACTTCCTCAATGCGTTTAGACAAACATTGCCAATTGTCTCTCTTTTTTCTTTTTATCTCTCTCTCTCTCTCTCTCTGCTGAATTCCATTTAAAAGTGTAGCACTCGATTAAAGTGGGTGTTTTGAGTGCCATTTGTTGGGCTCTTAATCAATGAACGTGGCAGGCATTTAATTAATTTCAACAGAATATGAGCATGAGTGCATAGATTGCTGAATCACTTCAAATTCAAATATTGCCAATGACAATTTGGTCAGCAGTGATCATAAATTTCCTTATTAGCTGTCAACATTATCGCCAACAATTAAGTTGATCAAAAGAAATTTTCATATGGTTTTTTGATTGTTTGGCTAAATTGAAATATTATTCCAACATTCCTTATGTAGCAAGACATTAACAGTGTGTTCTATTTGTTGATACAATCTTTTAAGTACATACGAATAAAATACTTATTAAAATTTGATCTTAGTTCTCTATTTTCCATGTCTTACACATATTCAATTTAATTTACGCACTATTTTACTTTCTTTTTAATAAGAATAATAAGAATCTCATTTCAATAAATATATGGAATAACTTTGTATTTCAATTTGAATAATTTAGAAAAATACCGCCAAACTGTGCTCTCATTACAAAGCTGCATGTTATAGCACGTGAAGTTGGCAGCACCAAAAATTATTTCCAGCCAGAAACAGCTATCTTTTTGACACTGTTGCCAACTTTTTAGAGATGAAAAATAGGTAAAAAAAAAAAAAAATATCTCGGCAATTATTGCTGAAAAACTAAAAAAATTAAAGATGCGCGCGTTCAGTGATTAGCAAATTACTCATGAGGAGTAACGTCGTTATATTGTATACCTAAAATATATCAGACTGCTCTGGTATATCAAATGGTAAGTAATAAATACTGAATCAGAATTAAGTGAAACGCGTTACTGGTCGCGTGTGGCCACACTGGAAATTTAAATTGAGGTAAATGCAAATTTCAAAATGCAATAACTTTGAAATAAATTAATAATTTGATAAAAATTAAAAATTCGAAATTAGATAAGATTATGGAAAACATTTATATAAAGATTTGAAGTTCGTTTCCCTCAGGAAAGAAAAGTTCCAAATTTAATTCAAAAAAAAATATCAAAAATTCAACAAAATTCTTACAAAAACTCTGTAAAAGTTTAAAAAATTCTATCTTCAATATTAGGATTCAAAATAGGTGAATATTCTTAGGTGCAACCAAATTTCGAATTTGATTAAAAAATTGCCAGATCGGGAAGTTTAGCAGGATGGCAGCCTCTGGAGCGGGTGGCAGCCTTCCACACCAGTGCTGTCGAATTTTTAGGGGGAATAATAGCTGTTTCTGTCTGGAAAGCTTATAAATTTGTTATTATTATATAAAGGCCCGTATCGAGTAGACCAGAAAACGTTCTAGTAGGTCTAAACTCCATAAAAAATTCGGTGCCGCAAAGAGAAGAGGAAAAATTTGACAACTATTCCATAAAAAACTTACCGCCGGCGGAAATTTTTGGTCTACTCGAAACTGGCCTTTAATATTAAAACTAGCCAGATCCAGCTATAAAATAGCTAAATTGGCAACAGTGCTCTGTCGCTCTTTCACAAATTAAGCGCACGCAATTTGTAAAAATCTCTGCAAAATATAAACAATTGAAAATGGAAGGCAACCACGACCTGTCCGAGGAGTTAATACAACGTCTAAGCTCTGGTGGTGGTCTGGGTAAGTGTGGGGGAATCAAGGCGCGGACTGTGATGGCAACAGTGTGAGGCGAAAGTCTGCACAGAGCAACAGTTGTCAATAATAAAAATGTATACATTGCAGAGGAAGTGATTTCAAGTGAAATCTTTGAGGAAACCAACATATATGAGGATGGCCACGATGTGGAAAATGAACCCGATGATATTATTATTGTGCACATGGATATAAGAGAACCGCTGAGTACGTTGAAGTAAGTGTATCAAGAGTATCATAATACCCACTTTTATACTTCCTCTTTCATTTACACTTCAAGAAAACTTGTGGAGCAAAAGATAGGCGTGCAGCTGCACTATTATACATTCTGCCTGCAGGAGCAGCAGGAGGTAATAAGATAAGATATACATATATGAATTTAAAAAATAAGCATGAATTTGCAGCTGGAGCCTCACAAGAATCTGGTTGATCAGTGCGTCAAGGGCGAGGGATTGGTGCAGATCAATGTGCAAATTCAAACGATACGCAAGAAGATCAACATTGCGGATGTGCTCAAACCCACAGAGGCTGCTCTGGCCACCTTGGCAATTGAGGAGGCGTCGCAGCTTAACTCCGCCCACGACACCAACACCAACAGCAGCAACAAGAGTTCACCCAGTTGTAGTCCAGTTAAAGCATCCAAGAAGCCCAAGGCCAAGGAGGAATCCACAGAGGTCGATGTCACCGACGAGGACAAGGACACGGACGGAGATGGAGCCAAGCCTGTGTTGAACTGGGTGCTGGATAGCAAATTCAAGCGCGAGCAGATGCGTCTCAAAATACCCGAAGCGGTCGGTGAATGGACACAGGCACATGTCGCCCACTGGCTGGAATGGGCCATCAAGGAGTTTGAGCTCCGTGATCTTAACATGGATGCCTGGTACATCAATGGACAAGAGCTGTGCGCAATTACACACGAAGAGTTCAGCCGCAAACTGCCTAGGGATCCGGGTAATGTCTTCTGGACGCATCTGCAGCTGCTCAAGGAGTGCAACTTTGTGTCCGTGGTGCACAAACAGGCGGAGGAATTGCGCAAGCCCAAACAGGGCAAATCGACGGGCACAATGTCGGCGACGACAACGAGTACAGTGGGATTGGAGCAGCGCATTATGCGTAAATCCTATCAGAGCGTCAAAAGCAATGACTGTAAGTGATTTCCTACACTTCTATGGATTTAGATTAAATATAATCTTCTTTTACAGCCTCTGAGAGCTCGCCTGCGCCCCAAAGTCCGAGTCATCATAACAGCATTGGCTCTGGCAACAATGGACAGGTGCAGCTTTGGCAATTTCTGTTGGAAATTCTCACCGACAGCGAGCACACGGACATCATTGAATGGGTGGGCACCGATGGCGAGTTTAAGCTAAGTGATCCCGATCGTGTGGCACGTCTTTGGGGTGAGAAGAAGAACAAACCCGCCATGAACTATGAGAAGCTATCGCGTGCACTGCGTTATTACTACGATGGTGACATGATATCCAAGGTGTCTGGCAAAAGATTTGCCTACAAGTTCGACTGTGATCTGAAGCTGTTGATTGGCTACGATGCCTGTGAGCTGTCCAGGCTGGTGAACGAGCGCAAATGGTCAGAGCATCTGCAAATGTCCCACAAGGAAGCCAGCAATGAGGCAACATGACCTACAGAGCTACCGATCACATCACCGACTTTCAAGCAAGATCCCAGCATACTCTGGAAGTACGAGGCCCCTTAACTTTGGTTTAATATAAGAATAACAAAACATTCAATGCATCGACTTAAGGACAACATTTTATTGTTCATCATCATAATATACGTGTATTCACTAAGCATTATAATCTCCGTCTCTGTAAGCTATAAATATTATATATGTAGGTACTGTATCTATATCTATAAGTATGATAGACATTTAGTAATAGGTCTAGCGATAATTCTTCATTGTTCGCCGTTACATAATTATTGCGATTTTTGTAAAATCCATAAAATTCAATTAACATTTTTCATTAATATTTCTGTGATTTTACATGACTAGTTCGCTTCTCTAGGCTAGACACTAACTAACTATAACACTAGGACTATAATTAACTAAACTAAACTAAACGTGAACATTTAGCGACTCAATATCTAAATGTGCGTCTCAGTTTGTCAATTATTATTGATGGCATGACGGAATGTGGTCAACTCTCTCTCTACTTTGCATGGCTGCCAATCGCTGCACTTGGATTCGTGTAGCGGCACCAGCTTTTGTGATTGGATTAATACTTCGGATTAAACATGTATTGTGCAGTTAAAGCTCAGTCGTGATCTCGTCCTGCGGTCGAAAGCCCAGCTTATAGAACTCATCCTCCAGCCACAATGAGCTGGCATTGAGATCCGATATGAGATTGCCGCTCTTTAGCGTGTTGAAGCTGCTGCCAAATGGATCCGAGGCACGCGGCTCCTCGAACTCATGCAGACTGATGAGGGAGCCAAAGAGATGCAGCTTTTGCTGTGCCGACGCATTGCTGTTGCGATCTCCTGGCAACAGATCCCCGCTCTGCGTGGGCGCCGTCTGCTGTTGATGCCTGTAAATGCTGTGTCCCGGCTGTTGCTTCTTGTGTGGCGCCGCATAGAGCACCTCCTGGTTACCGGCACCAGCTGCATTCGACGCCTGAAAGAAGTCAATCAGGTGACCCACTTGCGGCTTATACCGCTCCAGCGCCTGCTCCGACCACGCATAGAGTCGCGCCCAGTCGTGCGGCGGCGTGGGAATCAACTCAATGGGCCTGTTCAGCAATATGAGTAACTTGGCCAGATCCCGCACAATGGGACGATACGAGTTGGCCGCTGCCACCTCTCCGGATAAATACAATTTGCGGATTTGCCGTCGAGTGTCGTTGAGCATGGCCAGAAAATACTCTGCATTCGGACGCATCTCGTTCAGCTGACGCATAAAATCCGCTCGATCCATGGTGTTCTCATTGATGAGCTTCTGTTTGACGGACTTGCGTCGTCGCTTCCGTCGCACCAACATGACGGACACCGCCAGCAGCGACAGACAGACCAGAAATCCACCGAGGAGACCCGCAAGAGCTGCCATCAATGGACCCGAGTAACCAGTGGGCACACAGACCCGACCCATGAACTCGGTATGGGCGGACCATTGGTCCAGATACCCGGAGGGGCATTGTTCCACACACTGACGTGTATCCGTCACCAGGTACAGTGGGCACTTGATGCAACCCGCCTTGTTGCAGCGCAGACAATGGGAACTTGTCGTCGCCGGACAGCCTGAAAAAAGAGAATAAACAAATGGAAATTAGATGGAGATTCCCATTTAGTTACATAGATATAGACTACAATTGAGGGTCTGTCAATTAGCGCTAGTTCAATCATCATAATTGTGCCTCATTTGCATACAGATATACGTACACACATATGTATATGTGTGCTCCCACAGACAATTTTAAAGCAACATTAATGGCCATAAATTAAGTCATCATCATGCTTTGAGAATTAGCACTAAACATGAAATTACACTACAGAGCAAGTTAAAGGGAGCGAGGCACAACAAACAGAGAAGAACGTTCAACGTTGACCAGGTAGCAATTTAAACTACAGCTTGAGTCATACAAATGGCACAAAAGTTAAAAAAAAAGCAGATATTAAAATTTAAAAATTAATACATGGTATTCTACAATTTTTGTGACGAATATTTGTATTTATTTATATTTTTCTAGTTAATTTAATATTTGTAAATTTAAATTCTGTAAATAATGTCTTCAACTGGAATAAAATACATAGAATAAAAATATTAATTTGTAGGAACATACAGAACTATATATTTCTTTTACATAATATTTCTAGAACCGCAACAGTGTTGTCTAGTGTTGTGCTGTGAGCATTATGAGCTTCGCCTTTTTCACATTAACTGGTCTTTGTAACTGGCCATTTCAAGGTAATACCAACAAAAATTGTTTAACTTTTGGTCTTAAGAAAACAACGTTAACGTTGACAACAACATTAACATAAGAAGCTCTCAAGTGTTGGACAAACAATGACAAAGAGACAGACACGCAGACAGATAGGGAGACAGACAGAGAGGGTGACAGAAAGATGCTACATATTCTAGGAAGAAACAACGCTTCTCGTTTAGTTTCTTCCACTGGGAAAGTTCAACATTTGTCGCACAACATCAAAAGTCTTTTCGGAGTTGCCAACTGACAAATGCAACGCACTGCGTTGACTCCCAAGCAGCTTCAACTTCCACTTCAGTCTCAACTTAAACTGCAATCCAAGTCTGATCAGCAGCTGGCCCATTTATCTTGGCCAGAAGTCGCCTGTTGATTACAGCCAGGGTCTCTTGTTGTGTGGTGTTGTATGGCATTGCACCACGTAAATACGTGAGCCTTAACTTGGCCTATTGAAATGCATTGGGCGTTCGTTCTGTTTCTCTTTCAACTGCCTCAGCATCGAAATCATCCTCAATGGCATTAACTTGTTTAAGCGCTAATCAGACACAACCCCCGAAGCAAAACAGCATGCGAAACCAATTGCCAACTCTGCAGCTTTACCTTATTGCCTTGACCATGGCCAATACCCAGGCAGCAATGCAGAGAGGAGAGAGAGGAAGAGAAAGAAAAGAGCTGGCGGATAATCAGTCGTAATCGTAACTCGTAATTGATATTATTGTGCTGCGTCTGTGTCTCTCTCTCTTTGTTTGTCTGCTCCCTTTTTTCTCCTGATACCTCTCTCTCTCTCTCTCTATCTCTATACCCTGTGCCATGAAGGGTATTATTCATTTGTATACATTTTTGTTACAAAATATTTATTTTATTTACGATCTTTCCAACAAAAAATTTACCTATTTTTATATTTGAGTTTTACCAGCCACTAGAATTTTAGAAAAGGTTCGGGTCGATTTTAGCCATAGACTAAAGTATATCACATTTTTTTCTTCATTGTATTTAAATTTTCCTTGGTTTTTTAAGCTAATAAAATTATTTGAAAGGAATTTTTGCATTTCAAAATTTTTTATACATATGTCCATAAAGTTTGTAGTGGAAAAGAACATTTGAATCTACATGGGCTGACTAAAGAGTATCCCACAGTCGATCCCTTTTCATTTGAAAGCTTTTACTTCTTCTCTTCTTTCTCTGTCTGTCTGCTCGTCCTAGTGGGCCTGAGATTCTGGGCGTGCAGTTGATCAACGATAATTGGTTATTAAATGGAAGATTGGTTTTATGCGCTTGTCAATGCAACGACTTCTCCTTGGATTTGCAATGAAATTACAGAGTATGATAGCTTGCCGATCGATTGAGGATTCCAATTTGTCCGATTGCCCCTGCCCTTGATGTGGAATAAATACTTAAGAATTGGGAATGCAGGGTAAGAATTGTAAGTCATTGGAATGAAATGAATCAAGCAATGAAGTTTCTATACGAAATTTAACCAGACTTTACATTTGAAATAATCACTTTATTATGTATCATTATATTTTTTAAAGTTAAATTCATTTATTATTTATATTTCTACGCGATAAAAATAATTATACATTTTATTCGGCAATAAAAATTATTAAATAATAACGATTCCCTCACTTAAGTATTTAAAGCTGCAATAAGTTCTTTTATTAAGCCTTTAATTTCTCTTTCTGGCCATGCTAAATGATTAACTAAATAAACGCTTAGTTTGAACATTAACCAAAAATGTTGGCTCCATAATGACAACAAACTAAACAAAATGCCAAAAATAAAACAAAAATCAACAACAAAAAATCAATGTTTAAACTTTCTACAGTCTGTTGCGGTCTGTTGAATAATGTTGTTGATGATTCAGCGGAGAATCTCGAAGCTGGAGAAGTCTTTTTATTTTAAGCATGTGGTTATTTCTTTAACATATTGTCTAGGCGTGTCAAAAGCCAAATTACTTTCACTCAATTGGCAGCAACAACAACAAAAAAAAACAACATTAGCAATTGTAATAAAATGTTAACGTTCAATCGCCCAAATCATTGCTTAAGCGTCAAATAAAACACGCATAAAGCAATTTATAAATTGGATTTATTTGGATTCTGAGTAAATAAAGGGGAAGTGGGAGGATTGGGGGTATAATTCTAAAATTGAGTGTAGCTAGATAATTGAACTGGTTCGGCTTGAAGGCCTCAAGGTCGTTCCATGTCAGAGCGTAATTGAAAATTGGATATCGATCAGCGATCAGCGATCTGCGAACAAATATGGAACTGAAGGTGCCGCCCCAGACACATCGTAATGCCAGACAATGCTTAAGCACTGTCTATCCAAACTTAGTGCAAGGGAACGAGAAGAAGAAGGAGTGTAGATAAATTGAGGCGTGGCTGCTTTGGCTGTTTGTCAGTTGACAAATCCAGAGACACAACTGAAGATCAGCGGCAAAGTTCCAAGTGCTTGACTGTCTAAATAAAAAGTCGGGAAAACAAGAAAGAAAAAGATTATTTTCGGCACGACGAAGATTTGATACCCTGTATTAGCTTTTCGACTGATTGTTTCTATAACAGCTATAAAATAAAGTCGGGAAATAATTAACTAACACTAACCTAAACTAATTATTTAATTTTAAAATCAGAGCCGGAATCTTAACTGAAACAACACTTCAAACTTAATTCTGATAACTTTATTTTTTTGTAATAACCATGCTAATTGGAAAATTGTATTGTCAAGTTGCTAGGTCAAAGATCTGATCAACTTCAAAATTGCATAACTTTATCAAAACTGAACCGATTTTTAAAAAGAATGTCATTTTGTTCACAAATTTATTTAAATTCATCCTGCATTCAAATTAAATAAACAATGTTTCCTTTACGACCTAGACTTCGATTTTTAAAAGTTCCCACTTTGGAATTTTGAACATTTTAAATTTTAAGTTTTCAACTGTAATTTGCATAAAACAATACACTTAAAATTTGCTGTTAGGAAGTTTTTTTTAATAAAAAATCATTCATTTGAAGAAATGTAAAACATATTTTGCAAGAGTATATTAAGTACAAATACGAGTACTAATAAAATGTTTTAACAAATCGTTTAGTTTATGAGTGTGTGTTGGTATTGCTGTTGTTGTTTGGCATGCACAAAAGCATCGCGTGGGCGTTGCCAAATTGTTCCTGTGTCTTGGCCAGGCCTGCTCCATAATTTACCACAAAATGCTTTGAACTCGCAACGTGCTTTGCATTGTTGTTGTACTTTGTTGTCGCTGTACTTGTTGTTGTTGTTGCACGCCGCCAGCTGCGATTCAATTTTTTGTTTTTCTCTCGCGGTTTTTTCTGGGCCGCATTTGGAAGAAAGTCTACGGCCAGAAAAGCAACGCAGCAAACTTTTACCCAAAAACTTAAGGAGAGAGAAGGGACAAAGAGTTGAGTTTAACTGAGTTTTACTGTATTGTGCATGCTCGGGCGGCGTTTATTAAAATAACGGTACTTAAGTACGCCCTAAGCAAACTGCACTTTAGTGTGCAACAACACAACAACAACTACATGCCACATGCAACAACTAAGTAAGCGAAAAAGCGTCGCCGATTCAAATGGGCGGCAACCAAAAAGGGGCAAACAGGAACAGCAAAGGACAAAGACATTACAGAGATACTAGGAGTATGAAAGAGACAGAGGGAAGGAAGGGGAAGAGAAAGACAGGGTAAAGGGTTAGGTGAACTTTAATAACTAACTTAAGCGACATGTGACAGCGACAACCAGAATTATTTTTGTAACGGCGAAAAGAAAGCGTCTTGAAATTGTCGCATATTATAAAATTTAAAAATGAAACGATCGACGTTTGCTTCGTGATCGATTAACAATCGAAAATTTTATGTTTACAATTAGTGCGAAATTATCGAACAGAACAGCTTATTTATACTCTCTGTGCTTTAAATCAGATTTCCAAAATACATATTTATATATAATATAAGATTAAATCGGGATAAAAAAGTACTTTTTCTTAAAGCAAAAAAAAAGCTTTTAAAAGCTACAAAGAAATAAATTTTTAACAACTTCATATATATTTATTTCATTAAAGATTAATGAATAATTTTTAATAACAATGAAAAAAATGTGAAATCCCACAATTCAATATTTATCAAATATAAGTCTAATAAAACAAAAACAATCTTAAATATTATACTTCTATAGCTAGAATTAATTTTGAACGACAAATACTATAATTAATCACATGAAATATACAAAATTATTTTTTTTCAATTGAAAAATTCTAATGATACAAGTACAATAGGGTTATAAATTATAGTATTAGTCATACACGTTTTATTGAATGTAAGTTAATCTTACGATCAAATAAATTCTGTCAAATATATTTTGTAAAAATGAATGTCGTAAAAAAATATATCTTACAATAATTTCAAACAAAGGAGTTGATATTTGTTGCTGCTTCGCTACCAAGTTTAAAGTTAGATCATAACTCACAAGTATCTTATAGATAGTTAGACCTTAGTCTGACCTTTGGCAACAAAGTGAACAAATTGTTTGCAGTTCTCACACACACCCAGCGATGTTTTGTTGTTTGCCTGAAGTTCGTGACCTCCATAAATTGAGCACCACTCATATAAAGAGAGCAAGGGAGGAGAGAAGTCTAAATACAGGGGACTCTCCGCTGCAGAATTTAGTTTTCGGGCGCCTTTTTTAATTGCCAATAAGTTGGCGGAGAGTCAAGATCAACACAACGGTTCGAAAAAACACGTCAAGCGACAATTTATTATAAATTATTTCGGCTTGAGGTGAATTCTCATTCATTTCTTTTGTTATTGTTATTGATAAATTGCTTAATTCTGCAGCCCTTGTTGTTGTTGTTGTTCAGTTGAAATTTGTCGATTTCCAAACAACCAAACAACAGATTCGTTTCGACTTTGCATTATTGTCACGATTCCCTTGCCGGACAAGTCAGACACAGCCACAACAACAATAATCAAAACAACAACAGTTTTGTATATTTTTTATTGTTGTTCTTGGTTTTTGTTGTTGCTGTTGCTTTTATTCTGCAATTCGTTTGCGCCAACGAAAAAAGTAATTAAAATGCAGCTGAGGCCAAATGAAGTTTCATTTAATTTGAAGATTGTCTTCGGAGAACAAGCTGCTGTTGCAGATGCAGAACAAATTGCAAAGGTCAACGTTAAAAATGAATTATAATTTTATATTTTAATTTCAAACATATATTTGTTTGCATTTGTTACATACATTGGTTCTTGTATGTTTTATTTTAGATAAAAACTGCTGAAAATGCTATAAGATTTGCATTTAGTTCTTTTAATAATGTTTAATATATCTAATCAATAGTATTTTATGGCTTTTTATTAAATATTTTGCACTAAACAATATGGCTAAATTTAATTTCTATGTAAACAAAAAAGATACTAACGAAAAAATCCCAATAATAATGGTAATAATTTTACACTTTTATAATGCAATTATTAATTAATCTTTACTATAGAATGAGAAAGTCAATTAATGAGTTATCACTCCATAAAAAACTAAGAATATTAACAATAAGAGTGCTTACTATCGATAACAATCACATGCTTGGTTTTGATTTGATGACTGATTCTTGAATAGCTTCTCAGTTAGTTGAATATGAGCACAAAGCGCATTCACATTCACCGACTATGACCAAATTAACACCTCAAAAAACGTCAAAATCAAGACATGCTGTTGCAAGTTACTAGTTGCTAGTTGCAGTTGCATTTACAGTGGTGACAGATATCGCAAATATGATTCAGGCAACTTGTTTGGCTGGTTGGTTCGTTGGTCGCTTGTTTGGCCAATTGGCCAACATGTTTCTAGCCATAAAAATCAAATTTACAACTGCAGCTGTCAGCTGTTAATGATTGTTGTTGTTGTCGTTGTTGTTGTTACTGCCTTGGTTATTTACTGCTCAATGCGCATGCGTTGAACGTTGTCGGGTTTGGACCGTTTGCAACTTAGCCTCTAATTGCCAGCACAGCGCGAATAACTTGACATTAATGCATGTTGAGTTTAATTGTTTCATGTACACGCAGTTCCTTGTCTATCTCTCTCTCTCTCTCTCTCTGTCTCTCTTGTACTCGAAGAGAAGGCCCACACACGCTGAGAAAAGCCACAGACAGCGTTAAAGCGAGAGACAGAGGGAAAGAGCAACAAACATTGTGTGTGTAGGGTGACAAAGTAAATAAATTTCAAATTGCGCAGGGAAATTGTTTAAACAATGTCACAATTGCCAATTGACAATTGAGCTGACAAAGCGTGACGTTTTTGTTGTCATCGTCCCACTGTCATTTGCATAATTTCTAGATAGCATAATAAAAGCGATATCGGCACAAGTAAATAAATAAGTCCACATTTAAGTATAAAAAAACATATGCAAATGCGATAAAAAACAACACAACGACTTTGGCATTGACTTGATTGCAATTACAGCAAATATCAATCAAATGCAACAGATCGCAGATCTATACGAGTGATCGTTATCTCACAATGGTAGTTTCCCTTGTATCTCACAGATATTAATTTGCACAAGTGTTTACTTCATTAAATAAATCACAGGCACATAAGAGAAACATCTCTACGAAATATATTTGGCAATTAAGTAAACAGCTAAAATAATTGTAAATAATGTAAAAATGCATAGAAGATACTCTCTGACCATGTCTATAATTATAAGATACTTCTGTATCCATTTGTCTTTCAAAGAACATACACTTTGCCTATGGATATAATCATAAGATACTTTTGTATCTATTTGTCTTCCAAGGTTGTTTTGCAGCTCTACTTCTCGTTCTTGTTAAACCTCTTAATTATTATAGTAACTCACACTCTAAAATCAGTTTGAGGTCAATCGTTCAGACATTAAACTTTCACCAAAACAACCTTGAAACGAACATTTTCCACGCAGGGGGTAAAATTTTTCGTAATCACTGAAAAATGTGTGAATTTTATTTTGGTTTAATTTAAAAAAAAAACATTAAAAAAAAATAGTATAAAATATTGTATGAAACTTTTTAAGAATATTTTTCAAATTTGGGGACAGAATTTAATTAACAGTTTGAAAGACAAATTATTGTGAAATTTATTTCTAGATAAGTTAATTAATTAAATTTACAGTCAGCAAATTAGTTTTTATTTGATTTAAAAATATATTTGTGACCCAAAAAAAAAATGTTATTCTTAGAATTGTGCATTATTTAAATACAAGTTTATTGAATTCAGTTTGCAGTTTCTTTACGATACTGAAAGTAAAAGACAGTTTTAATTATAGAGTTGATAAAATTTTAAGCTATATTGGTCTAGAATTACGTTGTAGTAATAGAATTGTACATAATGTAAATTTGACCTAACATGTTAGAAGTATCTTGCAGATACTTTGCCATTTTGCAATTGCCAATTAAGCAACAAGTTGGCTCAAATGCTGATTAGCATGACGAAACGTCGTACCATTTAAAAAGGAAACCAAATCCCCATTCAGCGTCGAGTGGGTGAACAGAGAGCCAAAAGTTCAAATGCCTAGTCGGTTACATCAAAGTCATTGCAGGGGGCAAAGGGGGTTGGGGGAATTGAAAACAAATATCTGGTTTAAAAAAAATGCGACAAAATCCGCGCAACGTTGCACACGCGCTGCAGAGACTTTTTTGGACCGGTCCAGGCCAATGTCTGCTGTCCAGTCGAGTGGGCTGGCTGCACTTGCGCAATGTGGCATGCCACAGCACATGCCGCATGCCGCATGCAGCGACGCACAGTGCCGCCAAACGGTTTTTAGTCTGCAAATTGTTTAGCTAAACGTTCAACTGCACTGCGATTGCCGCAAAACGTGTCGATAATTTCATTTAGCTTTTGTTTGTTATCAATTTGAATTAATTTCAATTTATTCAGAGGCAGATACTTTTATTTTTTTTTTATTCAGTCTTCATTTGGAGTCTAATGCATATTGACAGTAGGCGAAAGTGAATGCTGATAATGAGACGTAACTTTTAACTCTTCTCTTCCAATTAGCCAAATAATTTCGTCTAGCAAAAAATTGCAACAATACGTATATTTTCTTTTCTTTCTTTATTTTATTTTTATTTGGTCAAAAATGAAATGTAAAGAAAGTGAAATTTGTGTCTGAAGATACAAATTAGTAGCGACATTTAGTTAGCAGAGCCTCGTTTTAAGCATATTTTCGTTAAATGATTGTTGGCCTCAAACGTATGTCAAACGGTAGCCAACATTAACAACAACAACAACAACCAGTAGCTGCAACATGGGGCAACACTGAAAGGCCCACAGATGAGCAACGTCATTCATTGAAAGGGGCTACAATTTTTGAGAAAAGACAAGACGTGGCCAAGACGTGTTATCACGAACTACCAATTGGTGCTTACATTGAAGTCTTGACTTGACTTTCTTTCTTTGCCTCTGCCAGCCTCATTAAGAAATGTTTTAACTCTGACAGGCGAAATAATTAAATTTTCTTTATTTTCTTCTTTTTTTTTTTGGTTTGTTGTTGTTGATAAGCGTGGGTCGACGGAACTGTAACAAATGCGTAGAAAGTTTCAAGAGTTGTGTGCCACAAGCTGCTTACCTCTTATGCATACACCAAAAAAAAAACTACCTAAAACAGAAAATTTTAATTTTCCAATTTTTATACAGAATCAAAATAGAGGCCAAATAATGATATAATTGATATTCCGCAAAGAAAATGGTTAATTTTTGACTAAGCTATGACAGTTAAAAGTTTTTGAAAAGCGTCGAGGAAAAAGAAAGTATGGTAAAAAAAAAATGACATTGATGGGACAACATTAAATTTTCCAATTTTGATGCAGAATTAAATTAGATGTGAGTTTTATTTTTTTTTTTTTATGAAAATCAATTTAACGTCAAAGATATATTCGAGTTAAAGTAGTATTTTTTACTATTGAGATATTGATTTTTGGATGTATATTTACATCACTACCAAAAGACTATACTTAAACTTTAGAAACTTTGAAGTTTTTTTTTTTGAGTGTAAATGTGCTTATGCTTGTTTCAGGCATGCATATGTTTCTGTATCTGTATCTGTGTTTGTGCCGCCTGATAAAGTGTCAATAATGCGCAGCCCGACAGCTTCCACATGTCACACAAATCAAATCAAACAAACCAAAGCAAGCTGCCAGTTGCCAGTTGCCAGTTGCAACTCGGCAGTTGCCACTCGCTTGTTTTGTTGGCAGTTGCATTAAGCGAGTGGCAAGTACTTGACCGAATTCCACAGTTTCCTCCTCTCTTCTCCCCACTCCTCTCCTCCCTCTTCCCTGACGGCACACATGTGCATAATTATGCCCAGTTGGCGACTGTCAAAGAGTTTTTTTTCCAGCAGCCCAGCTGCATCTACAGTTGACACCAAAAATTGAAACCGCAGCGACTCAACTAGTTGCAACTCGTGACACGTTGCCACTTGCACATTAAATAATTTGAGTCCTTAACAATAGCTAAAGATACATAAACAGATTTTTTCATAAGCCTATTCGAGCTAAAGATGCAAATCTATCTATTTAAAGTTACTCTCTTAATATCTTAAATAAACGAAAGAACATATATATAAAGATAAAAAAAATCTCATGTACAAATGTATCTCTGTCAAAAGACCCTTCAAATCTTACAAGACTCTATATCTGTATATAAATATACATAAACAACCAAATTCATCTATAAAGTCAACTCAGGCTCAAATTCAGCTTAATCAGCTTAAGATTCAAATGTATCTTAAAACACAAATATATATTTAAATCTCAAAAGAAATTTAGTATACATGTATAGTAATGTACATATAAATATATCAAATACTGTCAAATGCATTCTTCAGCTACAACTGCAGCTTAAGATACAAATGTATCTCTGTATCTATAAGTACATGTAAGTCTGTAAGCCAAAATCTGTAACCCGCATATATATATATATAGGCAGGCCGAAAAACAAATATTTTCACACATGTCAAACAGAAATATTCGTTGTCATGGCTAAAGGAAAATTGATAATAATCTGCCACACAACATACAACATACTAGAGAAGACTGAAGACAGAAGACCGAAGACAGCGTGCAGTGAGCACGACAACAACGTCACAATGTCGCCATAGCTGGAGTTGCAACAGAGAGAGAAAGAGCGCGGAGGAGAGAGGGGGCAGCAACTCGATCGTGCCACAAGAAAAATATGGCAAAAATCGTGCAATAGAAAACTAAAGCAAAAGACTCAAGATGCAGAGAGTTAGAGAGAGAGAGAGAGCTTGCTTCCTTGAAAGGTGTGTTTCAACAATTAATTTTGCTTTTTCGGCACAGCTAAGTACGAGTTGCAGGCAGAAAGGAGAGCAAGGAGAGGAAACTGAAGAGAGGAGGTGGAGGAAACTGAAGAGAGGGGGAGAGGCAAGCTTAGGTATGGATTTGTTATACCAAATTGCAAAAGCAGAATACGGGCAACGAACCTCTCCATGGAGCATGAAGTTTATTTATGGCTGGCAAGCTGAGAATGAGGATGAGAATGAGAATGAGGCTGGAGATGAGCATTATGCTGATAATAATGATGTTAATGATGATGATGAAGATGATGACAAGCGACCAGTGACCATTTAGAGTCAAGATTCTAAGCTTGTGCACTTTGGAAAGCTGCTACATTTGCGGATTTCCAAGGAACAAGCAATTTGATGACGCCAATAAAATGTGTTTAAAGGCAATTGATCGCTGTTGACGCGACCGCAGACATGCGCTTCTAATGGTTAAAGCCAAATGGCAATAAGAAGGCCAGAGACAGAGACAGAGGCAGAGACAGAGGCAGAGATACAACAACCACAATGAGAGTTTCATGTTAGATATGGACCCCACCAGACGACGACGCAGTTGTCGAATGCTTATGTAGAGCCCACAACTGGCATCTAGTGGCACTTGAGTTGAAACTTGCAGCTTCAAGTGCATTTTGGAATGTTATACACACACAACACACAGGGGAAGATAGAGAAAGAAAAATGATCGTAAAGAGCATCAACTATCGAAAAAGACTTAAGTCAAGCGGGTCCGACTGAGAGAAACCCTGTACTTATTCCATATATGTATACAAATATCAATCCTACAAAGTGTGTCAAAAGATTGGTGATCTCGATTTTTTTTTAAGCCGAATTCGAAATATTTGAATTGTACTGCTTTACACCTTCTATCATATTTATATTTATTGACCTATTTTAATTTTAGGTCTGATTTGATAAGCATATCAACTTAATTTACCAATAATATCCTGGGGTTGTGATACAATTGTAAAACAAACCTGATCTACTTAAGATAGACAGAAACCTAAACATCACATCTCTTAATAGACCTTTAGTAAATATTAAGTACAGGGTCTAAAAAGCGATCTGAAGATGAATGCATCTCGAGTCGAGTTGGGCTTTTTGTTATGTTTTTTTTTTTTTTGGCAGTTTGAGCTCAAGGTAATGTTAATGCCGTTATGTTCACTTGATCCCCAGTTCGATAAACATAAAAAATGAACCACATCGAAGCACTTTGAAGTTGGATCTGTGCGCAACTTTCACGAAACTTTCTAGCCTAATGAAACTTAACTAATTAATGATGCTGAAAATGCGTAGCGAATTATCTGTATCTGTGAAAAAGGTGTCAGAATGTTGCACACAAGCAAATGCCGCCACATGTGGCAGAGAAACATGTGTGCCGTGTTGCACGTTGCTCTATTGTCGTGCAGTAGGTCAGGCTTGTTTTATTTTTCTGTTTTTTGGGCGTGGTAAAGACAAAGCTTCAACTGGAAATTGAAACACCCACGCACAACAACAACTGCAGCAAAAACAACTGCAACAACAACAACAACAACAAACACTTGTCTGGCAAAACGTAAAGCAAATGTTTGAACATATGTAAATTAAACCCACTGCAGCAATTGCACTTTGGACGTGGCTTTTAATTACCCAAAAAAGGCAACAACAACAGCAACACAGAGAAAAAACCAATTTAGCTGCCAAAACAACAACAACAAACGAATGTTTATAAAGAACGAGTGCATACAAAATTTGTTTAAGTACCAAACGAGTGAGCAACAACAACGGCCTTTAAAAAGTGAATGGACAACAACAGAGAAAGAAGTATAACGAATACCCGTACCACAGTGGTAACAAAATAACTTAACTAAAAAATGTTATAACAAATAATAAATTCAATAAGAAATTTATCAAAATGTACTGAGTATTTTAACTGTTTCAATTGATTGTATTTTATTTAAATAAACTGTTTTAAATTCTAAGCAATGTTGAACAATAATACAAAAACAAAAATTTTAAATTTATTAAGTTTTTTAACAAAATATTATAAAATATTATAAAAATTAAATGATACTGGAAGACTCAATTTAAATTACATAGTTCTTTTTAAAATATATCCAATTTTATTTTACGTTTCAATTAAAGATTCCGTTATTTTTTGTTAGATAATTTGTTTACCTTTCAAACTTAAGTTTACTAGAATTAAGCTGTTTATGTCATGTTTATAAATTTCAAATTTAAAGATGCTACTTAAAAAGGTACAAAATGTTTAATTAAAATTTTAAAACAAAATTTAATTGCTGTTTTCAAATCTTTATAAAAGCAGAATGAGGGACATAGTATATTTATTAAATGTTTTTTAAGTAAAAGTATAAGTAAATTTCAAGTATTGCTTTAAAGTCTAATTGTACCACTGTGCACAGTGCCTTTCAATTCAGTTTCGCTTGCCACTGCCTATGTGGAAATGCAACACATGCAACGCAGCAACAGAAACAACAAAAGCAGAGCGGAAATGGCCGCGAATTGTGGCAATAATTGCGATTGGTGGGTCAGCACCACTCACGAGCGAACCATCAAGCCAAAAACCAACAAAAATTCAATTTCAATTTTATTAATTGCGCTGCGTCGCATTAAACGTGCAACGTGCCCAAAGTGGCAAACAGAAAGCAGCTTAAATCTTCAAAATTAGTGCAGGGCCAAAGAGAGGTAAGGGGGAGTGGCAGGGAGGGAGACAATTGTTGACTGTCAAAATAAATCTGTGTTCATATTGCAGAGATTTTTTCTCTTAAACAACATGACGGAAGAGGCAAGAGGGAAAAGAGAAGGTAATGAGGGGGTGGGCGTTGTGTCAAACGTCAAATGTCACTCAATGACATTTTACGATTAGACATAATAATACATTTTCATAAATGTAACATTTTAATTTGGAAGCAAAAAAAAACCCAACAGCTAAATTATGAGATTTCCGGCGTCGGCACTTGGAAGAGATGGAGATATTCGTGGGCTGATAAGCTGACTGTTTGTTATGGAAACCTGCAACTAACACCAACATAGCATTTTGGCAATGCAAAAGGCCAAAACCACAAAAATTGCAAACTGCAAATGTGTATAAAAATGAGCTTGACTTTTCTTCCCTCTCCCCACAAAAATATATGCCACGTCTCTTTCACTGGCTCTCTATGCAACTATTTCACTTTCCAGGGGCAACATTGACATGTCTGACACATGTTTTGGTTACTGTTTTGGCTAAAACTTACGCTTTGGCTAAGCAACTTCATTTGAATATGCTTTTGGCACTTAACTCATAAAATGGTTGAATTTTATTGATTTTTATTTTAATTATATTTTACCTCAACAAATACACATTTGTACATAGACATCTCTAGTGACATTCTGCTTACCTGTAAAGAAAGTAAAAAAAGGATAATTGCATTAGTTGAATTTATTTACAGTAAAAAGTAAAAATCGCAATTGAACCTTTGCCTTCAACTTGTTGAAACGCAATTTAGAGTCAAGCAATTGGCCAATTGGTAATTGACAATTGCCAATTGCCTGACGACGACAACGACGCTGACACCCACGACAAACTTATCTTCGGTTAATTAATTGAGTTCAACAAGTTGAGAAAATAATCAAAATCAATTTAAAGAAAACGTTTCTTACATTTTGTATTTTTTATATTTTTGGGGTCAAGCGCTGAACGACGTTTGCTGACGATGTCAAAATCCATTTGAAAATATTGCGAAAAGCTTAAAAAAGTTTAAAATACAATTTGTCGTTGTTATTGTTGTTGTGGTTGTGATTGTGGTTGAGTTTGTTATGGCAATCGCCAATTTAGCGCTATTCATTCATAAAAACTGTTTATTTCATTTAGCAAACTCATGCGGCGCTTGATTTTATATTGAAATATTGACGAATTAATATTGTAAAATATTGAAAAACGTGCACAAAATGCTCAATCAAAAACGAATTACATGAATTTTAATATTTCATATATACAAGAAAATCAAAAATCATTTTAAATATTAATTACGCAATGCTCGATTGGCAATCAACTGAATGTATGAATGAGGGTTTGAGTATAAGTGTTTGAGTGTACGACTGTATGAGTGTTTCGAGTATGTTTAAATTGTCAATCGACTGCGCAGTGCGTGACATAATAATTTTAATTACATTCGCCCGTTTTGTCAGTGTTGTGTTGCTGTGAACTTGAACTCGAGTTCAGTAGTCGCGTCATCTCGGAATCATTGAATAGCCCTACTCAAAAATACACCCAACCCATTAAATCATGTGTACATTTATAAATTTACTCTCTAATTTTTTATCATCTTATCAATTTACCAGCTGCTTCAGTTTACAATTGATTTAAGCTAAACAAAAAATCTTAAAGTTGGTAGCAATTTAAAAACTTTTAAGCTTAGCTAAAATCAAACTATATTTAATTCTGAATCATCAATAGTCGTTTGGTGATTCAACAAGAAGCTCTTTAAGCATATGCAAATTTTGATTGAAATTCTTTTGAGTTTTGATTTACATGTCGTATACTTAATATTCCACTTGTTTTATGTACATTTCTAAGACAAGCAAATGCCTTTGGCATATTAAAATAGCAAAGACAGTTCGTTGCTCCTGTTCTTCTCTCTTTTCCCAAAATACTCTTCCGCTGTTATACTCTTTCTCTTTTCAGCTTAAATCATCAATTGTAAAATTCATTGCCAACCAGTTTTCACAGTGTAAACTACATTTGCATGGCATGTGCAATCAGTTCTATGAAATAAGTAAATACTTTGCATCCAGCTAATGCAAACAATAACTCAGTTAATTGCAAACAACAACAACAAAAGCAACTACAACAGCAGCAACAATTATAATAATAATAGTTACTTAGCAGGCGATGATATCATAGCAAATTCTTTACTGCATTTTGGACTAAATTTCCCTCTTTGTAATTTTGCGTAATGCTATAATTCTCAGCAGTCAACGAAGCCAAACAAATTAATTTATAGACTACGATAGCGAAAAAAAAGATACTTATTACAAAACTGGCCCCAAAAAAAATATTTATTATGAGAGGAAATGAGCAGCTAAGCGACGCGACGTTCAATGTCAAATGGCGCTCGACTCTCAATTCTCCATTCTCTATGCTCGTTTCTCCAGTGCCGCCACTGAATGTGGCAGCCTTTAATTAAGAGGCGGCAACAGCGGCACAAGCATTTAACGGTTCTGGCCGTCAGTTGTTTCTTGAGCAAACATAAATTGTGGCGTATTTATAAGATACAAGATACAAGTGAAGATCGTGCGATTAGCGGCACACTGCGAGCTAAAAACTGTTGCAATTACCAAACGGCAAACCAAGTGGTAAGAGAAGCTTCAGCCAATAACCATCACTTCTTGACTTAAGTTGGCCAAATTGAATTGTTGGCTAAAACAAGTCGTTGGCTGCAGTGAGTAAGATAGAAAAAGATGGCAAAGCAGCTTATTAGAACCGGCCACGAGGAGATAAACTTTGAACAAAATCATTTCAACTGATGATAGTTTGAGCCATATTTAAAGCGTTGGCTAACTTGATAATTCCATTAAGCCAAGTTGCCTTCTGGCCGGCAGCTGTTTCCACTCATTAATACGCCTTTAAAATGATAATGCGCTGGATCAGATTAATCAAAAGGCAAACAAATGAAAAGAATAATAATAAAATAGCAAAGAAGATTTAATACCCTATCCGATTAAGTTATAGCTACTACATAATAGAGTTGAGATAGAGTAGAACTATATTTATGTAAAGTTGACAAGATATATCATTTAACAATCCTAAGACTAAGTAGCTTTTGATTTTACATTTACCACTAAAATGTCTTCTTTACATTGACTTTACTGTGACAACATTTTAAAAGGTATATCAACACAGCAAAAATCAACCTTAAAGTTTAAAAATATATTATGCAAATTGCTTAAGCATTTGTTTAGCTTTACAAAGCAATCTTATATCTAATGTGTAGATTGTAGGATAGTCCGTTTATAAATTAGAAAATATAGCTAGTTGTAGAAGCTTTTTTGAAGCATTTTGTTCAGCAATTAATCTAAAATGACGTGAGCCGACTACTGATCTCTTTTTTAAATAAAGTGGCAAATTTCTAGTTTAGAAATGTTATTTTGAATGAAACCTTAAAGTTTTTTTTACAGATTGTTTTTTTTTTTGGGTATTTTATTTTGACAATTTGATTGATTTAATTACTAATATTAGTACTTTCCCCTATTATTAATTTTATGACAATTATAACTGAATTTTTATATAACATTAATACTTAAGAGGAATCTCTAATTTTTTTATTTATTCATTCATATTGTCTCCTTGTATCCATATGTAACTTTTCTTCTCTGTTTATCATTTGCACATCTGAGTTTATTTATACCCTATCTGTATCTTACGCAATGTATCTTTACCTTCAAGCTGACCAATTTAATAATTCCGAGTCGTAACATTCCAAATTTCGTTAGTCATAGCACGTACATACATGTATGCATATTTATTTAATGCACTGTACGCTACTGTGGAGCATTTTTCATGCACCAATTTCAACCTGCCGGCAATACGAAGCTGCAAACCACACAAAACCACCGCACACCACCAAACCACCCAACCGCCAAGTCGCCACTTTGTGCAGCTTCATGGCTTTTCAGCAATTTTACGTGCATGTTGCCAGTTCTGCCAACAACAGCAACAACAAGAGCAGAAACAACAACAATGAATGCAACTAAATGATCTGCCTTTAAATTTATGCACATTTTATTGTTTGCATTTCATTTTGTTGGTTTTGAGCCAAAGACACGATGCCGTTGCTATTTAATATGAATTTCGATTTTATTTCCGATTTAATTGTTGTTGTTGTTGCAGTTTTAATTACAAGTTCTTGTTGCTCTACTAGTTTATACAACCCACAAGCATTTCGAAATTAATTGAATTAAGTTGTTGAATGAGGCGTTGAAATTTGAATTGAATTTTCATTTCCAAGTGGATTTTCTTGTTGTTTTGCCGTCTCGTATATCAACGTCTTGGCCTAAACGCAAGCGGAAATGGCCAGTCACAAGTGTTTGTCATAAATGCTCACGGCCTGGCCAATGGCACGTAGTTAAGAAGCTGCTCAGACGCAACTTCCGTCCCAAAAGAACCTTAAATTCAGCCCTCAACTTGACTTATGATCTATTAGCAGACTCAAATTAGAGGCCAAATAAATAAAAAATTTATATCCTGCAAGGAAATCGCAACTCCCGTCCATAAAGAAACTTAGCTCTAACCGCCAAATTGGCCTATGAACTGTTAGCCAACATGCTGACGCTTTATCATTTGTGTAATATTATCAAAATTTATTTTCCACTCTTACAGGATAACATTGCGCCGAGCAGCTCAATTTGATTAATTTTGCTGCGCCGACTTTTACGATAAAGTCGTATTTGCTTAAGTTAGAAATAAATTCTTCTTGGCTACAGCTTTTGGCCACTAAAATATATATATACGTATATAAAAAAAAGAGCAGGAAAAAAACTTCTTTAAGAGTGAGAACCAGTTTTACAAACTTGTTTTGGCCAAAAAACTCAACTAAAATGCGACCGAGAGAACAGAGGAAAAGGACGGGGAAGCAGAGGAAACGCGAGGAAAAAAAGTCAAGTTGGGGCTATTAAAGCGCCGCCAACTTGCAGCTGTCTGGAAGCCATATGAAGCCATAAAGAAATTGGGCAAAAAAGCAGCCACAACAACAACAGCAACAATGAGAACAGCAACCAACCAAAAAAAAAGTATTTACGGCGCAGAATTTCTTTAATGAATTTTAATGCAGCACACAACACAACAAAATCGAGAGACGCTTTCCAAATTAGTTTCAAGTTCATGTTAAATTAATTTTAGCAAAAAAAAAAAAAAAACAAGAATTGGTGCAGTTGAAGTTACCACAAGTTGTGGCACAACGTGAAGTTGACTCTTGAACTGGGAGCAAGTACCGCAAGCAAGCTGCAAAAGCTGAAGATCAGCAAAAGTTGATAACGCTGTGGCAGCAGCAACAACAACAACAACAGTTGCCACTAGCATCGCCAACTCCTTCAGAACAATGCAGCACGCCTGTGTTGCAAGTTGCAACAAAGATCAATGACACCATGATGAGGATGCTGGGTGGATGTTGCTAAATCTCTTGGAAGCTGCGTTTCCTTAGACGCTGTCATTGCGCTGCCACGAAAGAAAGTTGCAAGTGATCTTCGACTTACAACCAGTGTTGACAACTCAGCTATTTTCCCGCCAGTCCTGGAGTCTTTTGAATTTGTAGTTATAACTAAATATTAAAGATTTCATTAGCATAATTTTTTTAATTCTAATGAAATATTAATTTTTGTAGCAATACTATATTCAATGTTATTAAAATATTACTTTCATAGGCATTTCCTTTTTTCAATTATATCTAAAATATCTAGTCCAAAATTGTATTACTATTGTACATATTTGTAAGCTTTTATGTTGATGGTGATAAAATGATATTGAAAAAGTAACGCTAATATTTATTATTGTGGTTTTAGCTGTAAAATTTTCTTAGATCTGGGTGTTCAAGCAAACGGGTAGGACTAAAACGACTAAACAACTAAAACATTTATAGGGTCGGAGTTGCCGCCTTCAATGTTAAATCCTCTAGACGATTTTGAATGGGTACAGGCTATAAAAGCAAACTAAAAACTGTAATAACTTTTTATTTGGCATTTTTTAAGTTGTTAAAGCGTTCTTAGGCACTGCAGAGTTGGCAACACTACTTGCAATTTGGTCTGAGTCGTAGTATTGGCGTTGTCGTGAGTGGCAGCCACTGACTAACTTGCAACTGACTGACTAACTGACTGACTGACTAACTGACAGACTGACGAACTTCTAACACAGAACAAACTGCCGCGTTTGTTGTCTGTCTATTTCCCTGTCTTGTCTCTTTGTCTCTTCTGCCCTCTCTCTCTCTTCTGCTCACTCTCCTTCTCTCTGTCTCTCCATCTGCCAAGTTTGTCTGCTGTTTGTAAAGTCGTGACACTGAACAAATGTCAGCACTTGCGGGCGTACAGTTTATTTTGCTGCAGCGGCTTTGACTTTGAGACTGGAGGCCAGCAGCCAGCAACCAATCAATTAACTTGGCCAACAGGCCAACCAACACCTAGGCACCAAGACAGCGAAATTTGATATGACTATGACTGCGCTTAATGTGATTTATGCTGTCCCAAAACCCCCAACCTCCACTTCTTGGCCACCTTTTGGGTACTCAAAGGCAGCCGCCATTGCTTTAAGCGCAGCTCGACAACTCATCTCTAATTGTAAAACAGCTAACACTGCACAGCAAACGGCTTACACTAGGCGACAAGGCAATAGAACTCTCTCTTTCATTCATTTAAATTTCCAAGACATTTCCATCTACTTAGACTTTAAAATGCTACAATGTAAATTCGAACTAATAAAACTAAAAACATTATTAATTGTAATAATTTTAATCAAAAGAGTTTTTTTGTTGTTTAATGTTGTTATTATTCTTATAAAAAAATAATTATAATTGTACTTTCAAGAAATTCAATATAATTAAATAAATAATTTAACCTAATACATAAGATAAGCAATTTAAATTTAATGTTGATTACAGTAATAATATTCGACAACTCATCTCCAATTGTAAAGCATCTTACACTATGCTACAAATAAAAAAAAAATTTCACTGCTGTCTGTCAACCTAGTTCCGAAGCAAGAACTAAACCCATTCTTTTCAATTTGCAAGACATTTGCATTAACTCTGACCCCAAAAATGTTGACAGCCACTAAGTGAATAATGTTAAGTGAATAATGAATAGTGAATAAGTTGCTGGGCACGCCCACATCTTCGCACATGGTCAACGTCAAGCAGTCAACCAGTTGAGATGGTCACAAGTGACGCTGCTGCTATATTTAAACCATAAGACACAGCTAGAGAGGCAGTGAAACATATCGAACGAACGCATTGACCATGGCCAAAAAGCAAATGAATGTCAACGCACTGAATCAAAGAAATCAAATCAAATCAAATCAAATCATAAACAACACAGAAGTAACCACCAAGTGTCTCTGCGGAAACTTGAGTTTTTTCTATATATATATTTTTCAATTTTTTCTTGGTTTACAAATTTTTTTTTTTTTGTATTTTTGAAGCGGCACACGAACGATCAATCAAAGGCAACACATGGTCGTTTTGGTCAATGCGGTTAGCCATGTCTTTAGACTACTTTCCCGAAGCGTTAAAATGAGTTTTCGTTTCGACTTGGGCCATTGTGTGGGCTTTTGGCTTAAAGCCTCAGGAATGTCGGCAAAATTTTGTAATTGCACATAAGTACAGAGTGGCATTTTGCGGATCTGGGTTCATTTAACAAAACCAAGGCATCTCAAGTCTTTGACCCCGAAATAAATTTAGATCATCCTGCTATTATTTTGAGAAACATTTTTTCATGATGCTTTCAAGAGTTGGAACATGTCATTCACACTTTACCTTGTGACATGCCTCAAGAACGATCGTTCGATCAATTGGTAAAATGTGAAGCGAGAACGCGACCAGAGATCGACATGACTTCCATGACTTGAGTTGAAACACTGTCCGCTCCATTGCTTGCCCCTTTACACACATTAAATGCTACACCAATTTCAATAGAGATCGCGAGCGAACAACTTTAAGGGGCAATCGGTCGTGTCGAAGTTTGATGAACGTGTTGTCGACATGGAACACTACATACAACACACACACGAGTATAACATCTATCTACAAAGTGCGGCAAAACAAACTCACAGATACACACACGAGTAGTTGTAGCTGAGAACTTTAGAGAGGGTAGTTCAATCAGTTGAGCAAACATCTTAAGCTATAACAATATTATTTTTACTCAGATAACACCATTCAAATTACAATAAAATTAAGACAAACATAATGATGTTTTTGTTTTAATTATTTATTTATTTATAAGAAAAGAAAAAAATCCTAATAAATTGCTAACTTAGAACTTGCCAAAAAAAAAAAAGTAAGAGAACCACTTTGATATTAACGTTAATTAAAAAGAGTATATATCAAAAAAATTCGAAATAACTGAAAGTATAACATGATTAAAATATATAATAACCACACATAATATTAAAATGCATAACGTTTTTATTTTATGTTTATTATGTGTCATAATCGTAATGAAATCAGAAATATTAAAATATCAAAAATTAGGTTTTTTTTAAATCTTAGAAATAATTTAATCTATGAATTGTCATACTCAGGCCAGTTACTTTAGAAACCGCCCTCGATTTGTCTGCGCCTTGCTTTCTTTTTATGTTTTCATGTTCTACACGGCATTTCCCGGCACGTCTCAATATATTTTCTTGTTGTTGCTGTGGCTAATTAGCTTGTAACTTGAATGTGAACACATTTTGTCCAAAATGAAATGCTCGTTTTAACACTTTTGTTTGGACTGAGAATCGGATGATGATGAGACAAGAGGGTGCGGTGGTGATCTATAGATCGGCACACTTATAAATTAAATTCGGTGGAAACGTTAAAGTCAAATTGTGCCTTAATTGTGGTCGGGTGAAAGTTTTTTCTAGTTTTTATATAGAACACGACGCATTACACTCGCTTTCAGATTTATGGATAAAAACGAAAAAGAAATATGCGCAGAAGAATTAAAGAATCTTTTGAATAGTTCATCGAATGGCAAACAAAGTGTTTGCTTAATTATATGGCCAATGACTGTCTGTCGATGACTGTCTGTCTATGTATTTCTCAGTTCTCTTCTCAGTTTCCATCTGTATCTGAGCCCTTTTAGATATTGTTGCTATTGCTGCATCATTAGCTAATTGATCGGAGGCCAGCTTATGCATAAATTATACAACATTTCATAAATAACACTTGATTATAGCCTGTCCAACGACAACTGGGCAAAAAAAAAAACAATAAAATGGTCATTTCGAAAAGTCATCGGAGACGGAATCGGGGTTCGGTTCGTTCACCTGTCCGCACAGTTAATCGTATGCAAAAGAAACGCAGGAATTGGTCAGTCGGGACGGGGGACTCATCGAGTACCGTTAGAAACTTGATAACGGTATCTGTCCGTCTGTGGTGTGGAAAAATGTGCATAAATTGAGTCAAGCCATAACGAAATATGACAAAAAGAGTTAAGAAGAAAACACCCCCTACCAAAAGATACGTTATCGATTTTCTATCAATTGGACATCAATTGACTTTCATGCCACTCAGAGTTGATAATTTCCAATCGAATTTATGATGATAAGCCAAAGTTTACACGAGATCAAGATTTACATATCTGTGGAGAGTTGAGAGCATGAAAATGCTGACTAATTCCTTTATTTGATGTCGTTAAAAATACACAAATAAGCTTTCGACTTTCAATCGAATTAATTTTCCCACTTAAGAAGTTAACTTTTGAGATTCCTACCAATTTAACGACATAGAAATTGAAATGCGTTGACATTTTGGGTACAAAATCACTTCACCTTTCAATTACCAAGACATTTTCCAACAATTTGCTGGCAATAAAACAAAAATTTTATAGCTGCACTTGATGATTTGATGACTTGACGATTTGATGATGCCCCACAACCCACACACACACTCCAACACACCCTCAACATGGCCTGCAGCTAAAAAGCTATTCGGCTAACTAATCTTAATGCCGTTGTCGCCATGGGAGCCTTCTCTTTAGACCAAAATCTAAATGTCGCGACACGAGACAATGTTGAAAAGTTTTTTTTTTATTTTTGACCCAAAACGAAAAAAGAAAAATGAAGACGAAATTGGGAAATATTTAAGCGTCTTGCCATTTAATTGAATGAAAATGTTAAAAAGCTGCTCAAAAAACTTTTATAGCCAAATATTTTGGGAATTTATAATGTTGCGCTATCAAAATATTGCGACAAACCGCCTCTCGCTGGAATGTGCCGAGCATAATATCATCTTCGACCGGCGACAGCCTTGTAATCGGCTTATTTCACATGTTTACAATAAATACAAGTCGCCAACGGTTGCCAAATGATTTCTGTCGTAATTCCAGTAGTCAATTCCAATCAGTTAGTCAGAGACCCTCCCCCTGATGATAACAAGCGATGATAAGCATAAAGAAGATGCATTGAAGATGTCTGAAGTACTATAATGATTCTCATTGAAAGCTACTCTGTAATCTGTTTGAAATTTTATTTACCAAATTTTTTCATTGTAAATTGTTAAAGTAGAAATTTTGACTCACTTGGCTTTGACTCTAACCAAAGACCTTCAAATTATTAAATGTAATTATAATATTTTGGCCTATTTTGGTTATCAGTTTCTGCAAATTTTTTCGAAAGTAAATAAGTCCTATATAGTGATAAACAATCCACTTTAAATTCTTATTTGAAGTTCAAAGCAAAAATTAACATTTGATTAAGGGATGTAAAATAAGTGCATACCCGATTACTATTGCTCGATTGCATATACTAATTTTAATAAATAAATATAGTTTCTTTTAAGCTTTAAGTATGTTCTACCCGCTCAAGCTATTACTTAAAGAGTATACGTGCTAAGCAAACAGAGAAGCGCCTGAGAACACCTCCTTCTGGTAGGTAGGTGTGGACCTCAGTGAAACAGGTAATTTTCATTAAATTGCCGTAAATTAGCAACCCGTGCATTAGACAACAAGATGAGATGGCAACAAAGGCAACAACAATGTAAAAACGCAATGGAAATGTAAATCTGCTTTGTAGTTGTTGTTGCAGTTGTTGTTGTGAACCTGTTGGCAACATTTGCGTAATTTGTAATGCGACTGCTTAGCTGACTTTGCTTGAAGCTGACGAATTGACTGAATGCCTGAATGACTGATGGAGCGCCTCCAGCCCAACAAGCATTTAATTTTATGCACTTTCCGATCTTCTCTCTCTCTGTCTCCCCCTTCTGTCTGTCTCTCACTCGCTCCCTCTTTCTCTCTCTATGTGAGCCATAATTGACTGTTTATTAGCTATGTCGTCGTCATCGTCGGCTTTAGCTTTTTGATCATTTATCGGGGTTTAAGCAGTCCGTTAATATTTAGCACCACTGCGCATTTTGTCAGCTTGTTTCACAGATTGAGGGGTAAGTGGGGGGAGTGGAGAAGTTGCAGTTGAGGGTGTTAATCGTACCGTTTGATCGCCCCAAAGGTGTTGCCATGACAAATTGCAATACAGCGCGGAAGCAATTTTATTTTTGAAAAGAAACGTTTTAACTACTGGCTAAATTCGATTCGATTTGATGATGGTAATTGCGGCTTTGACTTTGATTTCCGCATGGGCGCCTAAACTGATGGCGCCCAACGTGCTGACATGCAAATTCAAGAAGTGTAATTATATGAATCGACAACCGCTCAAACGAAATGTTTTTTTTAAATAGTCGTAACACCGATCGACAAAAAAATTATATTTTTATTTGTCATATGAAGTTTATTTTTAGGCAATTTTTTGCTTCACTTGAATCAAATATTTGTTGGTGTTTCAACTCTTAATTTTATTTTTTACATTTTTTTTTATTACTTCTGAAATTAACTTGTAACTGTTGTCGAAAATCTTAATATTTAATTGTTGGTATCTGAAGCTTTAGCGTTAAAACAAAAGTAAAACAGATGCCAAAACTCTAAAAATAACTACAAAAAAAAAACAAAACAAAACCAAAAAACAAAAAAGAAAATGAAAGGAAAGCTAAATTTTCTAGGTCGTAACGAAAATGTTTCTGAAAAAAGTTTATTTATGCAACGTGCCCCTAAAAGCCGCATGTTGCGGTTGCGCGCCTGAAGTTCAAATGTCATTCATGCCTGCAGACATGTGCAGCAAGAGAAAGAGATGGCAGAGAATGCGAAAGAGAGAGAAGGAGATAGAAGTTAGCAAGAACATAACTCAAAACATGAAATGAAACATCTGTGAGTGTTTTATGGCTGTTGCAGCTCAGCAGCAACGGCTGTGATTTCTATTTCAATTAGGCGCTGCATGTGGGACGCCAGTCAGTCATTCAGTCAGTTCGTCAGTCAGTGAGACAGAGCTATGGCCAGCCATAATGAGCAAACAATAATGCTCTTAATTTTCCTTTTTTGTTGTAATTTATTATGCAGCTCTGCATTTCTATCTGTATCTATATCTGTATCTGTATCTAAGTTAGCATCGACATCTGCCCGCATCGTTGTCAAGCAGAGCAAGTTTCAAATGTATCTCAGACTGGTGTAGAATTATCTTTTCAGAATTTATTGCTTGCTCTTCAATTTATGTTGTGCCAAAGACAAGACAAGACAATCAAATTATATATTCTCATATTCTGAACAAATAGCGCCCACGCGACAAACGAATTCTGTTGACAAAATTGATTTGAAAAATTTCTTGTTGCATGCTTTAAACTTGCAACAATGCGTGGTCACATCGTTTTAACGAATTTATTTTTTTCTTTTTGAACATTCACTTATTTTTCTCTTTTATTTGGCACTTTCTTTCAAGCTGAAAGTTTGTTTGTCTTTACGATTTGTGTGTGGGTGACAACAGCCGTCGAGTTTCGGCATGCTACATGTGGCATGTGGCGTGCGCATGCGTTAGTTGCAGCAGCAACAACAACAAAATAAAGAGCCGTTAACTCCTTTTCAAAATGTAAATACATTGGCAAACACCTGTTTATGGATATAAAGATAACTCTCGTCTCTTTTATTTTGTTTTTTTTTTTTTGCTTATGCGCCCTGAGGGGAAGGCGCACTTGCAACGTAGGTGGCTCCATAGATTGTGGCTTCAAATTGTTGCACTTGCAGCAGACATTGTACCATTGTTTGTAGCGTATCTTGCATGTAGTTAGTTTGTTGTCTTGTCTTGTTTTTTGCCACAACAACAACACAACAAATAACAATACTCCGTTGTTCGCTGATAAAAATCTGTAAATTTGCCCATTTGCTAAGTTGCGATAGAAAGTTCAATTTGAATTCAATAAAAGGATGACGCACAGTGGAGCACAAATTAATGGCTAACTGATTAAAAATCTATCAAATTTAATTCTTAAACGAAGTTTAATAAAAGAAAATTAATAAATAATTTATATAGACTATCCACAAATAATTACAAATAATGTAATTCTTAGAATTACAAAAGTAAATTAAATTACAATGTTATAAATTAATCGAAATCTTAAGTAAAATTTAATAATTTTAATCAGATAAGAAAGTGACTTTAAATTATATATAATATGATATAAAAATATTATTACCGTCAATAAACTCGAAACCCACAAATTGTTACGCAGAAAAATAAAAAACTAATATTAGAGTATAATATTAAATTGATGGGTAAGATTTTAAAAAAAGTTATACTCTTGAAATCATTTTACTAAATCTGGGCATCCCAAAACGAGATATAACAAAAGATAAGCATAAAAAGGTAAAAACATTACCAAAAAAAAAACATTAATTAATAATATATTTATGATTTCCTTATAAAAGCCAGATTGTTTAAAATTTAAGATATATAAACAGCTATTTGTGTATATAATGCCATTGGCATTTTTTTACTAACAAATAGCTGACATTAGGGCGCTAAATATGCAGAAAATAACAACAGTGCTGTTGAAGTTCATAAAAACACAAAAAAGAAAATATAAACACAAGAACAGAGCCCAAAGGGGCATAAAAACAAGTATTTAAAGCTACATATCAACAAATGTATGTATATATGTATGTTTCAAACTATATATATACATATATGTGTATGTGTTGAATGTCTTGCACAATTTCCAGCTATGTAAAATTGAAAACAAATAAATAGCCACAACAAACGACTGCTAAAATAAACAAGGCAAATACTTCTAGACAAGACAAGAAAGAGAGATAGAGGGAAAGAGCGAGAAAATCGATTGAGACTAAAACTGTCGAAAAGGAGTCGTCGGCAGTTCGCTCATCATCATCGTGGAAATAGGCTAAAGAAACGGGAAACTATTTTCTTGCATTTATTTCTGACTTTTTCGCAAAAGGTGTAAACAAAACGATCGCACTATATATATATATATATATAATGAAGCAGCATGTGATGGACGACTGACGCTTCTGAGAGTGTTAAAAACTACCTGTAAGATACGTAGATACATAGGTGCAAGATGCAGCAAAGTGCAACAGGCAGCAGGCTCCATGGTGCATGCTACATGCCTCATGCTGCATGTGGTCATGGCGTGCCGAATCAGTCGGCATGAAATGTGGAAAAACGCCATGAAATGGGCTTTCGTCAAATTAGCGTGCCAGCGTTAACGACGAACTCATCTGTATCTGTATCTGTGTATCTGTATCTGTGAGTGATTCTGTTTGCCTCTCTAGCAATGTATCTGTGAGTTGCACTGTGGGATATTTCGCACTTTGCGTAGCCAGTTCAATGCTGTTCCCGATTTGCTACCTGAATGAAAGAGAGGCAGACAGAGAGACACATAGAGAGACAGATAGACAGACGCATCCAGCTTGATTTATTTAGCCAGCATTTTGCAGCTGTTTTTATCTGAATTTGCATTTGCATTTGCATTCTATGTATGTGCAAGTGCAAAGCCTTGACTGGACTCTTATCTAACTCAAAGAACGCTCGTCTGACTTTGGCACTTGATCCATACACACACTACACACTGGGAGACTACCATATAAATGTGTAGTATAAACTGAGCATCATAAATACTCCCGTCGTTTAGTTTTTACGATTGTCGGCTGGCTTTGTTTGCCATAGAGACACACACACACACACACAGAGAGATATTGCACACAAACACATGCTAAGATACAAGTTCCAAGTATCTTTCAACGTATCTAAATGCATATACAAGCAGCTAAAGAGTTGAAGTGCCACAACCCAATGCCCAGAGATCGCAGCTCGGAACTCTGAGCTAAGAGTCTCTCAGAGTCTCCTGCTAAGATTTCTCGACAATGCGGCAATTCCTGCGTACTGTACCAAAAAAAAAATAAATAAAACAGGTCCCCGCCAGGGCCAAAGTTTGCGTGCCTTGCAGAAATTTTATGGTTTCTGCTGGAACTGAAGATGAAGCTAAGTCGTGGCCGAAGACAAAGCCAAAAGCAAAAGTACCAAAGAGAGCATTTAGGCCGCAGGTAGACAGCCTACAAAATTTGACTTTGCATTCGATCCGCATCTAAGTTAGCATCCAATAGCTTGAATATTTTTAAGAACTATTCCAAATGTTGAACTTTTTTATAGCCCATAACTATATTATTGTCCAACATTCCTTAGCAAACAGGGGCTACCATTTGAAGGGAATCATAAAGTATCTTAAGAAATTTTAAATGTAAAATTTATTTAAATGAAATTGTTAGTAAATATATAAATATTTTTTGTATTAGATTTTCGATATCTAAAAGGTAATTTTAACACACATAGAAAAGGCTGTTAAGATTTGTTTTGTTATAAATAGTACTTAAAATTGGAATAACAACTATTATTTTCATTATTATCTGCTTTATTAAATCAATATATGAATTGTTAATAATATTAAGTTTTACAAATTAAACATAGTTCTTATCCGATTTGGGGAAATTGCATTACATTATGTGCTACTGATAGTAACAGCGAGCAATAACTCAACATGTTAATCAACAGCTTCTGGTATCGGTTTAAATTTTGCTGTTATGTATTGGGTTTCCTTATAAATGAACTAAAGTGCCTAAAACAACGACTCTACAATGCCGCTTACTCACTTACTCATCAGCAGTGACACCAAAAGTTACCTTTAATTATACACATTTCAGAAAGTCCAAAATTTACGTCTGTAAGCGCTCGTCAAAGTGCTGCAGAGTCATAATTCGTTAAAAAACAAAAAAAAACTAAAAAAAAATGGGAGAGAAACAGTAAGAGGGGGTTGTTGTAAAATGACGAAAGTACTTTCATTTTCACGCTCATAAACGAGGCCTTGCACATAAAGTTCAAAAATGTTGTCGTAAAAGACACAAGTTAAGCCGCTTAAATGACATTTAAATAAACAAAAAGTGTGGGGAGGGTAAAGAATTGAAGTAAAGACAAATATAGAAAGGTAAAAAAGGCGGTAGCCCTTTCACTGTCATGATCAGGAGAAGCTTTGTGCCTTAGAAGCAGTTGTCTGTACCTTTGGGAACAGGAAGTTCGCACTTTACTAAGGAGTTCCAAAATCAAAAGAGAGACGGACAGAGAGACAGACGAAGAGTGAAAGATGAGAGGCAACAATCATGGTCAGCACACGTCGTCTGGCAGTGATTACACTTTAATGAGGCAAGAGAATTATATCCAGCGGATGTGCCGAGCGAGAGGGGAAAGATTGAAAAACTGAAAGCGTTAAGCTGCGGTTGACATCCTGGTTGCCAGCTGGGGACCATCATACATCTCTCAAGAGGAGGCCCAACGATTGAATTACCATAAGGGAGAGAATGGAAAACAAAAGACAGAAAACGAACAGACAACAAATGCACTTGTTCCAGTAATTTTTGAAATATGAAGCCACACGAAGAGGCGCAGGTCATAAACAACAAACCGACAGACGACAAACGACAACCGACAAAAGGCAGTCGACAGTCGAACAAGACGGCAAAGTGTTGTAAGATAAGGTTAGATAAGCGCCGTCCCGTATACCTGAGAGAGTTTTGATATTTTGAATGGGCTGAAGATGGAGTTGAACCCAATATTATGGAGTGGGCACTTCCTCAGTGCTTGTGCCACATTAGAGCGGTAGATCTTTAAGAACATAACCCAAAAAGAAGACGAGAGAATGATAAGAAGGGGTGCATCAATGGAGACAAGAAATAAGGAAACTACTTATTGGGAAGTGACATTAATGAATCTTGCGCAGAAATAATTTTAGTTTGTCACTAAATTAGAAATAAAATAAGTTTAAAAAAATAAATAAATAAATTGTGTGTAGTTTACAAAAAACTTCCGAAACTCAAAACCCAATAATTCTTATTACATTAAGGTCCCCTGATATTTATCTTTGTGAACAGTGCATTATTTGTCATGAAATTTATTTAATTTTAAAATATACTAATATACTTTAATAATAAAATGATTTAGAAAAAAGAACCTCACCTGCATTTTGTTGCACGCCCGGCACCACCACCGATGACTCCGCCTTGAAAGTCAGCAAATCATCGGAATCCGAGACTAAAGCTCCCCCATTCCCGGCTGTAAGTTTATCGACACCGATGTCAAGTGTGGTTGCCGCATCGAGCTCCATATCCATTAGCGTGTTGCCTTTAAAGAGACCCGCGCTGCGGTATTCCTTGGCAAAGGGCGTGGCACCCAATGCCGCCCCCAAGAGCATGAACAACAGACACATTTGCCTATAGACGTTGCACATTTCACATTCGGCGGCTTTTCTATGCCACATTCTGGGATACAATTACACGAACACACTGAGACACATAAATGATGATTTCAAATTATTTACTTATTTACGACTTGACCTGTCTTGGATAAGTGCTTCAATTAACCGCACGACGCGCAAAAAATTAAACTTATTAACATTAAATTTATTCCAAGTCCCCGACAATTTCGACTTGACCACACACAGTATAACTGTAAATTCAATTACGAGTCGGCTCTTTTTTCTATTCTCTTCTATTCCTTTGCCAGTTATGAAAATTATGTCAGCAATTAGTGCGACTTTTTGACTTTGTTACGTTCTTTCTGTTTCGGGTTTCGTTTTGATACTCTGAAAGATAAGAAAAGGGAAATTGTTTAGTAGGGATAACAGGGATTTTTTAAAGTGATTTACAGTTTAGGGAATTGCCCAATAAAGGATATACCTTAAATGAAATTGACACTTTTTCAGTGCAGTGAAAATCTATCAAAAAAAACTCAGAAAAGTAAAGGAAAGAAATTTTAAACATTCTTATGCAAAGTAATCTATTTAATCTAATTTTCTAATTTTGTTAAATCATTCTTTCGGCTGCTTTTAGTTGGAGTTAAACAAATAATATATAGAATTGTTTTATTATTTTACAAATATATTATTAAGAAAATAAATTGTGTCTATTTTTGTATGTTGAAAATATTGAGTTCATCTATGAAATGCATCCAATCGGGCACTCTCTATTTGTTTTAATTTTTAAGCCACCCTTTAGAATCTAAAGTTTAGATTATTGAAACTACGGGCTGTAAAGGAAAGTCGACTTTACTATCATATTGGGTAAGCAAACGATAACCATGGAATGGGAAAACCTTCATGATATCGTGATGATAACCTTCATGATACCTTCTGCAACCGATGATCCGAAGTAAATTCTATATATATTCTATTCCATTTCCAGAATAAATAAGTATAATCTTAATCTAATCAATAAAAATACTACCAAAGAACACTTTTATATGATTTATAAACATATGTACATATTTGGAAAATGGGTAAGAGTAAAGTTTTCAACATATTTTTCACAGCTGCTGCCCGGATTTATGCGCGGGCGCGTTCGAAAATCAATTAAAATGCATAAGGGAACTTTTGTAGTTATGTGCACGTTAATTTCCCACACAATTTCCCATAAGCTGTTGGGCATGCGCACAGCAGCAGTAGCGGAAATACGCACAAATTTCCACAATGAAAAAGCGCGTAAGACGAAAACGGAACCCACAATAAATAATAATAAGTAAATAAACAAATTGCCGGCAATGTTACTGCCTCCGTCTCTGCCTCTGTCTACCTGAGAAGAGCCCACTAAACGCCCAAAAATGGAATCACACACACACGCTCTCTCACGCCACACATTCAAAACTGTCAATGATACGTGTGCATACATACAGTAAGTCACGAAAGTGTTTTTACAAAATCAAAAACTAAGACAATTTCTTTTGGCAAAAAAATGTATATTTTATAGAGAATTTTTAATTTCTTCATTTTATCGATGTTGTCTATGGTTCTTAGAAAAAGTTAAAAAAAGGATAATAATGTTCACCTAATATAATAATTTTTAAAATTAATTAATTTTTTTTTTAATTAATTAATTTTTTTGTCAAAATACTTTCTTGACTAGCTGTATATCCAAATACATATTCACACATGCAACATACACGCATGTGTAATGCGCCGTTAGCGCCGCTCATAAAATGTCAATGCAAAATCATTGTTATTGTTGTTGTTGTTGCTGCTGCTGCACACATGTTGCTAACGCGCTCTCACGCTCTGGCTCTCTCCCACTACATTTTCAGTTGGTGAAGCATCGATTTGGTTGGTGAGGGGGATGCCAGAAAGAGATGCGACTTTTAAATTCGATTTAAAACACTCATAACAAGAAAAAGAATCAATATCGTAAACACTCAACATTGTCATCAATGGGGGACACTACACAAAACGAGTTTTTGTCAAAATATTTTGCATTACACAAACAAAAGGCCATCAAAGAACGCAAACAACACACAATCTCATCTTAGAGTTAAACTGCGTTATTAATATCCGGTAGAAAGAACAACAAAAACGAGCGGCAATATTGATGCAAGTGTTTGTTTTTTTTTCTTCATCTTCTTGTTTATTTGCAAAAAAGAGATTGACAAAGTTTGGAACTTACACACTTGATTTATATATTAATTGCAATAAGCAATTACGCTGTTAGCACACACTTGAAACACCAACAAATAACGCGCGCAAAGTTTGTTTCTTTTCGTTTTTCGCATTCAAGCCTTTTTTCGATATTTGCGTCAATCAACGGTAACGGTAAACTCGAAACACGAAGTGCGATTCCGCATGATCGACCGCATGCTCCGACAATGAAACTGACAATATCACCAAGAAATGTTGCTAAGCAATGTGTGCCAGCAGCATAGCAACATGCTGCTCTTGAAATTTAACCAACACTTATTGTTAATGTAAATGCTCTGTTAACAGTCTGTTAGATGCACTGTTGTCAACTTAGCTATTTCATAGCTAGTTCTGGCTCGGAAGATCTCGGAAACGGCGCACGACTTAAATTCACAAATTTAAACAACAAAAAATTGTTTAAAAAAGCAATTATGACAAATCCAATGAAACTGGAAATAAGATAAAATAAAGGTGAATGATTATATCAAAGTTAGAAGTTCGTCACCCCTAAAGGGAAGAAATTAACTTTCAAATTAATAATAAAATATATAACAAATTTTATAGAATTCTAACAATAATTTGGTAAAAATTTTAAAAGTTCTAGCTTTAAAAATAAAAAAATGACCGAGAAGATAATTTGAAAAAATAAGTACATGACTGATCTCTGATCTAGAAGAAATTTTTAGATCTGGCAAGGCTCCGAATGCTGCAGTGATGTTGGGCGGTTAAAATTTGAATTTTACAAATTACATTATTTACATTAACAAAATGAGACATATTTTAACCATTTAAAATATATTCAATTTAATTATATGAATTTATTCAACTGTTGTCTTTTAAGTTGTTAATCAACATAACTTTATTTGCAATTGTTATAATATTAACAGTTAAATCAGTTTACAAATATTAGAATTATAATTAAATAAACGAAAATATTAAATGATTAAGTTATTTATTCAGTAACATGTTTTATTATAAAAATAAGCAAAATATTCAAAAGTTAAGTGTTCTTATGTATTGCCAAACATGTATGATAAAGTATTACAAATTAAAGCAGAATACGAATGTTTTAATTAATTAAAAAATAAACGAAAAATTCAAAAGTTAAGTTATTTATTCCCATTTAACTGTTGGCGATGCTTCATTTGCAATTCAAATCGTCGATTCGAGCGCACTCCACGGATAACATTGGTTTTATTCTCCTTGGTGGTGCGCCCCTTGAACATCTCCATGTGACGTTGTCTTCTGGCCTCCAGTTTGCTCTGTGTTTGAGCAGGAGCTGCAGAAACTGCAGTACCCGGTTTATTTATGCTGCTGCTCGGAGCAGGAGCAGTTGCAATTGAGGTAAAGATCTTGGTTACCGATTTGGCCAACAGAGGCAAGCGTGACTTCTGCTGTTGACCTATTATAAGTCTCGGCGTCGGCAGATTCTTTTGCCGCTCTATCTCTTCGGGCTTCAATGGAGTTAAGGCATAACTGGGCAATTCTATTTTTTTGAGTGCCCGAGGACGTGGACGATCTACTGCATTTAAATTGGACACGGTTGGCAGCTTCTTTGCTGAAGATTTTTGCGCCGATGCATTTCCATTTGCCAGTTTAATAGCCGAGTTTGTCAACTCCTTGGCACGCACTGCCTTGCGCTCCAGGTGATCAACTAAATTCTCCATTTTATTAAACTGCTTTTGATGAATGGCCGCAAAGTTGGGCAACTTTGTGCGCGCCTTCAACTTGACCGGAGTTGGAGCCTTAACCACTGGGAAAAACTCTGTAAAAAAAATTAATTAAAGAAATAGAAATAGACAATTAAAAAAAAATAATAAAATAAAAAAACAAATATGTATGAAAAAAGTAGAGAAGTTAGTGACTTACGCCATAGCATTAAAAGCATTTATGGCCCGCCAATTTGGTGACAATGTTTAAAGGGAATCGCTATAATATATACTTACTTGGCTTGGGAATCCGGCTCTTGGTGAATGGATCATCCAATGATATAGAACGCTTCCGTCGCTGTGTGACATCTGAGAAATTATAGATATTATAGAGATTAAAGTAATTTAACTCAAAGATAAAGCTACTTACGACTGATATTGAACTTCTCCCAGCGTTTGTCGATGTCATCGACAGCTGTCACTTCGATGGGACTGAAGAAGGAGACAGTCTTCGTCTTATCTCCACCTACACCACAGACAGATTTGGAGCGTCGACGACTGCGACAGGATTCATCCAAGTCCAAAATATCTGAGATATTTCCGGCTGTGAATTTAAAATTCATCTTGGTGTTTATCTTTGCTGGAGTTGCGAATCGAAAGCCTTTGGACTTGGGGCTGTTTTCCATTCTTAGTAATGTCCTGTCCACATCATTTTCATCAGTCACAACGATTTTCGTTGGTTTCTCCGGCGACAGTTGCAACCTGGGCATGGCAATGTCCATCTGATTCTCAGTTGGTTCATTAGCGATCTCAAATGTTCGGTTCAGTTCATCAGCTTCTGGATCTTCATCATCGAGCATGATGAGTGATGGCATATTCTCGTTGTGTTCGTCTTCTACCTTATCAGTCTCTTCTGTGTTTAAAGGACACAAGCCGAGCTCATCCAGATCATTAATGGCAACTCCTGCAGATGCCACAATTGTTTCCATGGATTTGTTTGCAACTTCTGGTGAGCTTGATTCAATCACAATTTCGGCAACAATTGCTACATTTGATTCGGTTACGATTTCTTCTGCTTCTTGACTTTCATTCTGCTCTGGATTTTCCTGCTGTGAATCTTTCTTCTGTGACTCCGACTCTTTTAGCTCGATCACCTGTTTCTTTACCTCCTGAGGGTCAATCACCAGCTCGTTATTATCCTCCTGGGACTTTGTCTCCGGTTCCTTAGCTGTATCCTCTTGTAATTCTGTCTCTTGTTCCTTAACATTTCCCTGTGGCTCTGTCTCTGCTTCTTTAACTTGCTTCTGTGTATTCTTGTTACGTAGTTTTTTCTCCAGTGACTTTTTCTCCTGCTCCTCAACACTCTCCTGTGGCTCTGTCTCTTTAATTTCTGGCTTCTCCTGCTCCTTAGACGCTTTAGTGCACCTATCCTCCTGCTGTTCTACCTCCATAGCGCATTTCTCCTCGAGTTCTTCTGCTTTCATGGTGTACTTCTTCTTCTGCTCTTGTCCATCCATAGCGCGCTCTTCCTTCTGTTCTCCACCCGCGTTTGCCTTCTCTTCCTCCTCATGTTTGACCCTCTTGCTGGCTGCACGCTTAGTTTTGCGACTGCGCTTGCGCGAATGACGTCCAACTTCAGCTGCATTCCACTTGTGCGTCGAGACCTCTTCCTCCTCAACAGCATCAGCAGCAGCGACTTCTTTATTTGCCTTGCTGGCTGATCGCAACAAATTATTCTCAATAATATCATCATAGTCCATCGGAGGACGTATGCTCTTGCGTGTGCTGCGCCTCGGCGTCTCACTGAGTAGACGTGTGGATGTGGATGCAGCGGCATTTGGTGTTTTTGGGAGTGCTGCAACCAAATCATCATCACTTGACTTCAAACGAGCACAGCTTCGAGTTTTTTTTGCTACCGGCGTCATTTGTTGAGACTCCTGTGGACGCTGTTGTGCAAACAGGACGCCGTCGATTTCAGTTTCTGTTATTGCAATTATAAAAACGCGTTAAACACACATCTACACACGTTGCTTTATTCACATTTATTATTTACCTGTATTTAATTCCATAACTAACAAATTATTGCAATATTTCAAAGCGTCTTTTTTCTTCTTTTCTTCGTTGCGTTCAAAATGGTTTAAATGTTAAGCGTCTGTTAAGTTAACATGCGTCGTTCGCGCGATATCTCTGTAAGTTATCGATGCTAAAGTGTACAGATCGATAACAAATACGCTGCTAATATATCGAAAAACAGTATTTGTTCGTTATTTTTTATTGCAAAATGTAAAAAAAAAATACTATTACAAATGCTGATTTATTTTACATAATGACAGCTTAGTGATGGCATCAACGACTAGTAAGTCAAATATACATTCAAATGAGAAATTAAACATTAATGGCATAATGCATAGTGGCACACGAATTTAGCACTCATTATTTAGGACCAGGGATGTGTTTTGCCTGCTTAGCGCCAACTGGTAAGCCACCTCAAAGGCTTGGCCAAGAGTCAGAATTATCTCATTGGCCAGTTCCTGCAATTGAAATGATCTTTTAAAATAGAGACATTTTACAAAATAAAATAAACAACGAAGCATACCAAATTATCGACCATAAAGACATGACAATAATGCAGTTCCTGCTCTTTGGTTATATAGGCAAAATAACGCATATCCTCCGCATCCTGGCAAACACAATTGATATTCTCAATATCATGCGAGCAAATGGCAGTCTAAAGAAATGATTTACATTAGTTTAAAGGACTATTAAATAATTAATCTTCTTACCTTTGTCTCGTGATCTATGAACTTGACCCCCAGGCAGGAGGCTGCAATGTCCACTTTAAGACGCGTCTGCAGATTGGCAGCCTTGAGATACTTTGTGGATGTGGTGCAGTTTTCAAGCAGACTAATGTCACTCACACTTGATGCTGGCTTTAAGTTCTCATCGATCTTCAGCTTCTGTATAGACTTGCGAGTCGAAATTGTGCCCTGTAATTGCCGAATGACCGTTGAGCCCAGATACTAAAAAAAAAAACAAATTATATTGAATGAATTTAAGTTAAATAAATATAAAAAGAACAGGTAAAACCTATTAGACACTTACATTTATATAATTGACGATAATTGTAAAACAAAGAGTGGGAAAAAATTCATATTCTACATTACATTATTATTAAACAAATAAAATATAAAAAGTTTAATAAATCTTGTGAATACGAATATATAAATAATTTTAAATAAAGTTTGTCTAGTTTAATCAATTATAAAAAAAATTAATTGTAATAAATAAATAGTTACAAATTGCACTTACAAATACAGAATAGCGTATTTCCCCATAGACCAGCGTATAAGGAGAATGACACCAATTTGAGGCAAGACTCTCGGATTTGCCCAACAGCAGCTCGGCGGGATTACGTATGTGTAGAGATTGTCGCAGATCTGGTTCCTCTAGAGAGTTATTAAGGGAGTCCTCGCTTGACTTTTGCTCCTCCTCCTCCTGCTGTCGATCCTTCTCATTTTTATTCTGCTGCTGCTCCTGTTCCTGTTCCACCGTAAGCACTTCATTGCCAATATGCTCGAATATGGTATCAATCTCGGCCCAGACTCGTGAAGCACTAAAATCCTCGCCAGTTGCCGAAAAACGCTGCTTGGAGAGACTTCTGCGATGGCTTAGAGCATTCACAGATCTCACCATGCTGGGTGAACGTAAATGCTCACGTGCCACAGAACCACGCCCATCCACCATGTCCAAATTCAAGGTAGAGCCTTTGAAGAGTCCAGCAAATGGGATGTCGCCCACAAATTCCTCCACCTGATCGGAGCAATAGGAGTTTGTGGTGCCTGTCGAATCTCTAGCCAAACGTGGTGACACAGGTTTCATGAAATTGAAGATCGTGGCCTCCGCCTCGATCACTGTTGGCGGCGGATAATCCGGTGTGGGCGAGTGATGATGGATCTTGCTATTGATATTGTTATTATTATTGTTGTTATCAATGCCAGTTGCTGATATGTCGCTTTCCCTGGACATTAAATTGACATGCGTTCGAGGCATGGGAACTGGAGATTGCAGCGACATTTCCACGTACTGAGTGATAGGTCTATGCGAAGTTACAGCTGTCAAAGTAAGAATAAATGAAATATAATAGTTGTGACTATTGCAATTATTTACGAGTCTAATATCTAAATTAAATAAATAAATAACAAAATTCAATATGATTCATCAGATACTTCGAGCGAATTCTGAATATTATTTTAAGAATTACGAAAACGAATACAACAAAAAGCTAAGAATAAAATTTAATAAATTTAATTTAAAATAAAATAAAAGTTAAATAATAAACTCAAAATTCAATCAGAATGTCGTTTTAAACAAGTATTGTCCTTTCAATGTATTCTGCATTCAAATATAAATAATTTTTGTTACTTCAATTTTTCCTTTTAGAACGTTTAAAAATTATTGTTTTTAAAAATTCAAATCAAACCCGAAACCGGAACCGTTGTTTGTTTTAGTTTGACTCCTAGGTTATATTTATAATTATTTTTAAATATCTCTAATAGGAAATTGTTTAGTCACTCACAGCTGCTGTTGGTGCTTCTCTCCTCGCTGCTGGAGTTGGTTTTGATTAGATTGATATACTCGTATGAACGTGAGGGTATAGAACCATTGGAGAAGTTATTGGTAGTTTGCAACAGGGCACTTGGATATGCCTGTTTGTAGACCGGTTTATATGTGGTCCATAGCTCCTGGCTGGCATACAGTGCGTCATCCATATCGTTGACAGACTTTTGATACTTGATCGGCTTCATTTCCAAATAATTTTCCGGTGGTCTTGTGTAATTATCTAGCGAGCTTAAAGAGTGCGAAAGTCCAATTGATGGTACGTGCTTTCTATAGAGGATTTTGTGTTATATTTTGGTAGTAGTTGAAAGGTTATATGAAAGAGAGATAAGAATAAGACCAAAGACCCGTTATATCAAGGCGCTAATAATAAAAAAAAAAAGAAAAACATTTACCAACCAATTGAGATGAGTGTGCGAGTGTAAGTGTGTGATGAGGGTGTATTGGGATGATAGTGCTATGTCTATGTATTCCATGATCTGATCTGAGCTCAACACACATACAAAATTAGTACTGCTTTCAATTAATTTTTTTTGGTATGCTTTGTGGTTAATTGAGTTCACAATTACAACAAGTTGAATGCGTGGGCGTGTCACAAGTCATTATTAGTGCTTTCTTTCTTGCTTCTCTTACTTCCTCAGTTCATGAAGTTTCGCTAGCTTCGGTCGCTGTGCGTTCTTTTCAAACAGACGCTTTGGCAGCGAGCTCGTACCACTCTCCATGTTCAGATTATTCACCAGCAGCGTGTGTTTCGAGCGCAACAGCTGCGACTCTGCCAAATTCTTAAATTCTGTAAGAAAATGTGGGCGTTTAAAGGTTTGTCATACTCTATTTTTTCTGTTTTATACTCATGCAGAGGGTAATACACTTTTGTCTAGAAAAATGTATAGCTATATCGTCTTTTTGGTAGCTCATACAAACTTTCAATAACAAAAGTAAACAACAAAATTTAAAAAATTAATAAATGACTGTAAATAGATTTATAAATTTTGATACTCCACTATAAAATCTTTCAACGTACCAAAATTAGGAAATTTCTTTAAATAATATAGGATTTCAATATTAATTCCTTTATAATATTCTTCCTAAATTCTTTAAATTTTAATGTTCTCAGCAGTGTTAACAATCGAACGAAATTGGAATTTTAGTATGAAGATAATTTTTTGTTTTTCACTTCTTTTAAATCTACAGACCTCTGCAAGGGTATTAAATCTTCGACATGTCGAAGATAAATTTTCTTTCTTATTACTTGTTTCATATACAAACCGTTGATTACTGCGACAATTTCATAGGTGACGTGGGGCGGATAATCGGTGAGTATTTCGAGTGCGGTGCGTCCATTGCCGTCGGTGGCATTTATATCGATGCCAGCTTTAAGCAGCGTCACCACCACCGACTTCTTGCCACAAAGTGCTGCCTCATGAAGTGCACTGCCCGAATTTGTGAGTATATTAACATCAACGCCAGCTGCGAGCAGCGCTTCCACCACCTTCTTATGCCCATTGCGACTGGCCAGATGCAGGCAAGAGTGCGTGAAGAAGTTCTTCGTGGGCGTAGCAGCATACTGTGTGGTGGAGCCAAATATTTCGGAGCCATCATCCTCCATATAACGGCGATAGTGTGATATTAGATCAGGATCTACGCGGAGCAGAGTTTGCACCACTTGGAGGCGACCAAATTGGGCGGCCAAATCGAGGGCTGTCTGAAAACTATTGTTGCGTATGCTGGGATCAGCGCCAAAGGATAAGAGTATGGCCACGACAGTGTTGTGTCCATGTTGGGCGGCCGAATGCAGCGGCGTCTCGTTCTCAATTGTCTGGGCATTGGGATTCGCCGGCACGGGTGTGTGAAATAGCAGCATTTTCACAATATCCTGGTGGCCAGCCCAGGAGGCCAAAAAGAGCGGCGTCGAGCCCCGTATATCGGGCACATCCACCTGTGCTTTGTGCGCTACAAGAAGACGCACAATGCTGCTGTGTCCATTGAGACAGGCGTGATGCAATGAGGTATAACCATTGACATCTTGGCAATTGATGTTGGGACTGCGACGAAAACTAAGTAGAAAAAAAATTTTAATTATAAATATTTTATATAAAATGCAAGTATTAAATTAAATAAAGATTAATTAAATTAAATAAAAAAGTAGGTATAAACAAAACAAGAAAAAAATCATAAATTCCTTAGCGTAGTGATACAATGTTAAATAAATAAATAAAACTACAAAATGAAATTTAAGAAATATATAAGAAATATTTAGAGTAACGAAATCGGGAGCATTCTAGTTAACTAATATTTGAAAAAAGTAGCTTTTATATTTCTAGGCCATGTTGAATTTTCGTTTTAAATGTAGTTTATGTTCTAATATCATTGTGGAAATAATAATAAAGACAGGCATACTTAAGATAAGATTCCCAGTTTTGTGTTCCCTATTATTATTTGTATTATTTTTATCTTTTTTTCAAACAAATTACTAAAAAGTTGGTTTCAATATGCGAATTGTTACGCTAGTTATTGAATTTTAACCACTGTGCAAAATTTAGTTTCTTTACATATTCACCTGGACAGTGGGCCATGCCGTTTGGTTGTCAGTTCCAGCAATTTGCCAACAGTTTTAATATCGCCATTACGCGCTGCCTCAAGTAAATGTTGATCCTTTCCCATTTGTACGAAAATTTAAGGCAACCGCTGCAAGTGAAACATTTAACTTGAATAATTGGAAATAATAAAAATGTATGAGATCATGCTCGGAAACCACAAGCAGAAATATATCATCACCCCGCCCACGCCCTTTCTTTCATGACTCTCCGCATCAGGTGGCAATCAGCTGTTTAGCTATTTGCCCCAACGGTTCTTGCTGTTCCAAATCACGCACTCACACACAAACACACATATGTACAAGCACATTCCAATTGCACACATACAAACATCATTTATGTTTGTTTTTATAAACGTGTTGTTTTTAGGGCCTACTCTTCCAAGGTCATCGCACGGCATTGCCACCCAACTTACCCAAAATAGTTCAACTTCTTATTTATAAAATGCGCTTACCTATTAGTATTCAAGAATTATTTTAATCAGCTCAACACCTCTTATGCTGTAATAGCTATTAGCTGTTGTGCTTGCATACTTTAAGTATTGACCATTATTGACTTTTGTTGTTAGTGTTAAATAATTAACTTAATATTATTGTTGTACGCGAGAATCTGGAACCACCTCACCAGTCCAGCAGTCGGCTGCACCTGGAACCAATTGGAAGTGGAACGATCTCTCAACTGTTAACTTACATTTGTCAGCTCAATTTTGCGTCATGTTAACTTAACATGTGAGCTCATTTCAGCGTTATGTTGACTCAATTTCTCGTCGTTATTTACATCGCCTAAATCGGTCAACCGTTGAACGGACTTAAAACACATTTCTAACAAGAACTTTACAAAAATATTCAAATTAGACAAAAGAATACTCAATTTTGAATAGATTTTACTGATTCACAGGATTTTTGAACAATCAAATCATAGCAAACAACTTTATTTCATTTCCATCATTTATCTGATTTATAACTTAATTAATTATAACAATAACTTGTTCAGATTCACTTGTATATAAATTCACTTCATGGTAGTTTCAGGCGTCTAGCATCCCCTTGGCATACGCCATATTACAAGATGACTTAAATGCCTGAACATGGTTGGACTTTATTTGCCAGCCTTTATTATGGTTTAAAATAAACACATCTTGAATAACAGCTGCGTCTCCCAAAAATGCGCCTTTGGTAAAGCTAATCGGAAGAAAAGTTGTATTATTTAAAATAAAAGTATTATACACAATCTGTTTACCGTCTTGGCAGCTGTAAGGAAAGCATCAGGCGGGTTATTTGACATCCCAAATATTGGCAAATTGCATAATTGGCAAAATCGAACGTCGAGTAGTATTTAAAAAAACGTAATAACATTTTACTTGTTTGTTCCTCATTTACATTAATTTGGGTCATCATGAAAGACGATAACTTTATTTGATTGAATGTTGCAACCCAAGCTAATGATAAAGTAAATATATGCATAACGGTACATATTTAAAATAAAAGATTGCACTTACGTCCAATTGTGGGTAATAGATTTTCTTGGAACTTCTGAATTCCAGGTAGACATTTCGAAACTTGCAAAAAGTATATAACCATCCGAACGATTATGTGGCTACGGAATTCCTCATGCAAATTGCATCTTTTTATCCAGCCACATAAATAGATAACCATATAACGAGCTGTTTATAAATATAGATTAAGTATTAAGAGCTTAATTTAATTTCGGGGTTGATGAATACATTTACCTATTGGCTGTATCTCAAATATGTACTTTACCAACATATTTTGATTATAGGTAATGCCGCAAGTGAAACTTATATCACATTGTAATTTGGTGGGCTTGTACATTGCTTTAACAATGGGACAGGCTCCACCATGATAAGCTATCAAGTTCCAGTTCATACTTGATCTTATAGCATTTGTAATACGCGATTGACGGTCAAGAATATCTGCAGTGGGCCTGTCGCAGAATTCGTTGAAAGTATTGCCTAAAAATCTTTTGATGGTAAATAAAATTTTTATGCAAGTTCGGATGAACGTACCAATTTCGACATAAATATCCAAATCCGAGCTCTCCTGACCAATACCCATAATACGCGATCCAAAAGGATAAATGCGAATGGTTTTTGTAAAATATTTTTCCAAAATTTGCTTTAATTCATGTTGTTCATTGTAAGGACAACTTTGCATGCGATCAGCCATGCTGATCTTATCCAAGAGATTTAACCAAAATGATTCAGAATCTAGTCAGATTTATTGTAAACTAATTAAATGTGTTCAGATAAAATCAAGAGATGCTCTAAACTTACTTGACGTCATTTTCTTTGATTGTTATTCAAGCCTGGATGTTGAATTCAAGGAACTCGAGCTTTTCCGGGTATGTCCCAAGAAGAGAATGAGTGTGTTTTTCGACGCAGCGTCCTAAAACCGAGTGCTGCCACTCCAGTAAGAATTTCAGATCTGGTAGGCTTTTTTTTTGTTTAAAAAAATAAGTACATTACCGAAAAGGGTATTCCAAAATTTGTTCCCTTTTTTTAAATATTTTTTTTTAGCTAGAATTTTTTAAAATTTTTCAAAATTTTTGTTAAAATTTTCTCGATCTTTTGATATATATATTTTTTTTTAATAAAATTTTCTGACTTCTTTTCCCGAAAGCTGTCAAACTTTAAAGATTCATTAAAATGTTTACCTTAATTTTGTCTAATTTCAAATTTTAAATTTTCATCGAAATTATTTATTTTTTATTGAGTTTTGTTGCGATTTTAAATTTTATATTTTTATCAGTGCTGGGCGACAATATCGACCGTCGATAACAAAAATTAGTTCGTTCATCAAAAATTGAAAAAATGAAAAATGAGCTAGATCAGTTTTCAACGCTGCCAGACGCTCAAATTAATTGTAAATTCTTTCTGAGATGTGGCAACATCGATGCAGTACAGAGACGCTTAATGTACATGTTTTTCATTTGATTCTTTCGTAAAAATTAAAACTAATTGCATAAATTAGCAACTGCAACATGGAAGAGACAAGTCCATTGAAGGCCAAGCGAAAAGATAAAACTGAAGGTGAGTGGGAAGCATGCGTATGTGAATAAGTAGCAACGATTGTTAAATGTGCCGGCACAACGAGTCTGAAATAAATAAATGAAATGAGGCACAACCAAACCGTTCGTTCGTGTGTTTGTGTGCGTGTGTTAAGTGTGCGTCAATGTTGCGCGGACATAAATTAAAATTTAAGGTATGCCACACACTATTTAAATGCTTAATGCAATGTCATTCATTGTGTTGCCCTTGCAGACAAACAGGAGGATGCGGATGCGACTGTCGATGCTCCACATAAAAAATTGGCACGTCTCAGCGGAGCGTTGGATGAAGCGGCGGCAGTAGAAGAGGGAAAGGGAGCGGGAGCGGACGTGGAGTTATCTTTGAATGCCGCTTATCAACAAAAGGACGCAACACAATGGCTGCAGACAGCGTGGTCAAAGCAAGCGCAAGACACAAAAGATGATAAAACCGGCGCACAAATTTACGGTGATCCCTTTCAAATTTGCCTATTGCCTGATCTTTTGGAGAAGGGCAGCAGCCAGGCGCTTGTACACGAAATGATCAACAAAGTGCACTGGTCGCGTAAACAAATGGATCTCTATGAATTCTATCAGAGCACTGATCTGTCCAACATGGCAGAGTGTCGACTTCTTGCCAACTTCTTGCAGTTACTCCGCAAACAAGTGCGTCCCTGGCTGGAGCAGGTGACAAATCTAAAGCTGGACTATGTGTCGGCCTCTTGCAGCATGTACACCTGTGGTGACTATTTGCTGGTGCACGATGATCTGCTAAAGGATCGGCAAATAGCCTTCATCTATTATCTGTCACCTTGGCAGGGCGCTGAGGAATGGAACGAACAGCAAGGTGGCTGCTTGGAGATCTTTTCCAGCGATGATCAGTGCTTTCCACAATTCCCCGTGCAGCGTAAAATTGCACCAAAAAACAATCAGTTTGCATTCTTCAAAGTCGGCTCACGTTCCTTTCACCAGGTGGGCGAGGTGACCACCTTTGATTATCCACGTCTCACCATCAACGGCTGGTTCCACGGCGCCACCAACGAGGCCTTTGTGGCGGACTCGTCACGTGCATTTCCACGCCTCAGCTACCTGCAACCGGACATCAACAACAAGCCCAAGCTGGGACTCTTGTTGAACGATGTCTACCTAAAGGCGGCCACATGTCGCAGCATACAAAAGCGCATCGAGGAGAACTCGGAGATTTGTCTATACGAGTTCTTTAAACGCGAAAAGTTTGAATTGGCGCGAGCGCAGCTGTTGAGCGATGAGTCCTTGACCTGGCGACGACAGGGACCTGCCAATGCCCATAACTATGAGGTGCTTGATTTGAGCACCGCCAAGGGCACAGTGGAGGAGCTGTTGCAGCTGTTTCGCAGCAATGCCATGTTCCACTTGCTGCGCGACTTTACCGATCTGGATCTGTACGGCGTAGATGCCATAACGCCCACATGCAGCGTTGAACTGCAGCGCTGGTCGCACGGCAATTACACAGTCCTTGGCGATGGACTCGTCAGCGAGGACAACACCCTCGATCTGGTCTACTATCTAAATGCAGCCGAGGGTGCTGCGGTGATTACATATCTTTCACCTGAGGTGGAACAGCGTGCTCCCATAAGGAATGGTCAAGTCGCGGATGGGGAACAAACTATGGATGAAGATGACGAAGACGAGTGCCATGATGATTCAGTGCTACTGACTATAACGCCCGTTGATAATGCCCTGAATATTGTCTATCGCTGTGAGGGCACCACCAAGTTCACCAAATACGTCTCACGCAATACGCCGCTGGACAAGGGACCCGTCTTTGTCATATCCTGCAGCTACAAGGAATAAATTTAAGACAATTTTCCATATGCCGCCACATCGTACAAGCCACAATTTGTTGTTAGACTGGCAAATGCACAAACCCGATTTGTAGCTTTTGTTTATTTCTTAAACTTTGCATTTTACATTTGTAAATGTTGATTGTATACAAGAAATGCGCAATAAAAACTATGTATAGAAAGACGCAACAAAAACCACAACGATTTAACTGTTTCAACTCCCAATTAGTAGCTCTTTTAGTCAGCAATTGTAATTGTTGTTTAATTTACTTTAATTGCAGACAAATATCGCATTGCGGCGACGATTGCATTCATTGTGGTCATCGTTGTGATTGGTGTGCCCATGTGGTGGAAGACTACGACTGTCTACAGGTGAGTCCACATCATTCCTTTCTTCGATTTAACTTCGCACAATATTTTTCTAACGGCACTTCAAAGCATTAGCAAATAGAAACAATTTTTTTTTATTTTTTTTTTATTACCGTCAACTGAAATATGTCGTTTCAGGATTGTAGACAATTTTAATTGAAATTAGAATTTAAAATTTTTACTGACAATTAAGATATATTAAATATGAATTTATATTAAAAAGTAAAGAATTTAATTTAAATTTTAATTAAGTTCATTCAGAACAAAAAGTATTAGTTAAAAAGAACTATCTTTATACAGAAAACGCAAAAATTGTTAAAGAGAAGTAAATAATATTTCGAATAATGTTGCGAAAAAAAGAGTTTATTTTCAGAATTAAATTAAGTTAGATAAAATATTAAATCTAAGAACTGTAAAGACAAGTATTAAAATACCTATTTAATTTAATTTTAATTTAATTTAATTTATAACTAAATATAATTTAATTATGCATTGATTATAATCAATTTATTTGACAGAGTGAGTCTGCCTTCCTCGAACATTTTGCGACTGAGCGAACAACCTATTAGAGCCGCTGTCCAGGTGGGCATTTACACTCAGCAGCCAAGTCGCGGTCAGTTGCTCATCAGCGAGCTGCAAACTGCATTCAAGGATAGTGGTAAGCTTTACAAAATAGGCACCTTTGGCTTATTCTTATTTAATTACTATATATCTTTTTTAGATATCTGGATAGTTGAGTTCAAACTCTTTACCAACTTTGCCAAGGCTAATGAGGCTCATACGCCGGATGCTTTAGAGAAGCTGCTGTTGCAGGCTCATCCTCAAAGTGTTGGTGATTTTATGTTCATTGAATGGCCCAAGTTGGAGGATGAGCTGCTGCTCACCACGGAGCGCTCAGCCTTAATGAGAAGCGATGTCTGTAAGTTATTTGATAACTAAATATGCTATGCTGAATCATGTTCTACCTATCTATTAAAAATTTGCCTTCAGCTTCCAGTAAACTGACGCAACTGTTGCACTCGAAGATATTGCAAACGTACCGCATCAATCAAATACTGACCACAGATGAGCGATTGGGCGTCAAGTCGGAGGCACCACAGCCCGCCTACGATGTGATTGTGTCCGTGTTGAATCCCAAACCAAAATTGACACACGCACAATGGAATGTTGCATTGGCGGCACAGAGTAAGAATCTATACAACAAGTTGCAATCACAAATCTAATGACATCCCTTTTTTTAGCATACATTGAACCATTTCTGGCGCAGATTTCGGACATATCCAACTACACGGTGCGCACACAGTGGAAATATCGTGTATCTATTGAAGCCGATCTCAAGCAGGTGCGGGATCAGAGCAAACTGGGACGTCACTATGCGCTACAGGAGTCGGCACTTCCACATCTACTCACCTCAATTGCTCAAAATCTAAGTGCAAGCATTACGGATAAACCTGTCATCAATTTGGTTGTTTATATTCCTCCCTGTAATACTGCTCCCTTGCACATTTACAACAACGGCAACGAGATGTTGACACGAAATGGCGTTGATGCCTTTATTTCGCCACCTTGGGGCGGTTTCATCATCGCCAATCCCCCAGAGCACGTGTGTTTAGCACATCTTAATGATGAGCCACCGCAGGCATATTATGTCAACACCAATGACAACATGCAGGTGATGTTGGATCAACTCCACAAGCTGCTGGACATAAGTAGTGAGGTGCAAATTGCGGGTGTAAAAGCTGTAGATATTGAGCAATTGGCGCCACGTCGCTGGGAATATGAATCCTATATTCGACGCAGTGCGATTCGTCACATTGCCACGGCCAGCAGCACATTGGAGAGTCTCATCAAGCTGCTGGGTAAGTCCAATTAGTCTATTAATTAGCTCACTAAACTATTTCATGCTCTGTTGCTTGCAGATCAAATCAGTTACATTGTGATTGACGATAAGGTAGGCACCGCTATAACCAATTCCTATGGTGACATCTTGGCCGCCAAGGTCGCTCTGCTTGAACATCGTCTGCTGGACGCTTCAGCGTTGGCCAAACGCGCTTTTGTAGCCTCGGAGCGTGGTTTCTTTGATGCCAGCCTATTGGCTCAACTTTACTTTCCCGATGAGCAGAAATATGCCATATATATACCACTCTTCCTGCCCGTTATGGTGCCCGTGCTTAGCTCGTTCAACATGCTGCGCAAGTTGTTGCAGCGCAGGCGGAAGGAGAAACAGCAATAAATAGCAACGAACCGCAACCAAATAATAATTATACAACTCTTAATTAAACCATTAAGAACATTTTCAAAAATATAAACTTTTTCAAGGTTACATCTTGTTTACTTCTATTTACGCTTTTCATGATCATTTTGTACAGCAGTATAATCAACCAAATAAGTATAACACTTAATTAAACAACTTAGAACATTTTTTAAAAATATAAAATTTTTCAAGCTAACGACTTATTTACCTCATGATCTTTTTTATCCAGCAGTTTTATCAGCTGAGCCCAAATTAAATCATTAAGAATATTTATGAATTATTAATCCAATTATTTTTGTAGTGCAGTATTTTTAGTTGAGTTAAAATTAAACCATTAAGATTGTTTTTTAATTGAAGTAAGAACCATTTTAAGGCTATCCGTTATTTATTTTTATTTCAATTCTTTAAGAACTATTTTCAACAGAACAAGAATTTTCTTTTAAGTTATTTACAACATTTTTGAATTATAAACTTTATAATGGCTTTAAATATTTATTTCTGTTTTAATTCTTCATAATCTGTTAATACAGTTTCATCTGTAGAGCCCAAAGAAAATTTTTTTTTTATGAATATAAGCTTTTTCGGGATTTCAACTATATAGACTTGAGCTCTTCATCATCTCTTTCCTCCAGCACTGCTCGTATTATCAGTTGCACCTAAATTGTAGGCAGCCGCACATAAAATGTATGCAAATAGAATACGCAGCCACATGTTTGATCCTTGGATTTAATCAGAAAACGAGAATCAAGAGTTTCACAGTTAATTTGTACAATATAATTTTGATCACTAAATCAAAGCATTTTTTATTTGGTTGGGCTGAAAACCGACAGCAAATTGACAATTGACTTCACAGCAGACTTGATGTCTTATTGTTTGTTGTAGGTGTGCGATACCGTTGCCACAATTTGATGTCAGGGCTGAGATCCATGTTGAGGCATGCCATTCCATGACGCTGCCACGCCACGCACCCCTTGGGGCAATCTCTGCGTAAGCTCAGCGTGTGAACGCTCATAGGTCAGATGCGCAGATGCTGTCTGATAACTGACAAAATATTTGCCGGTAATACGACACTTGTATACTCTTACGCAAGCAGGCGTGGGAGTTAACCAAAGGCGAGATTGGTAGCATAGGAAAAAGTTGTCTTCAATTCTTCAAGCTATGAAACTTTTGAAATAGGTTCAGTAAGGAGTTTCCTAATTTAAAGAAAATTTTTTGATAGTTTTGAAATGTTTTGTAAGCCTAGTTTAAAAATGACACAATAATGATAAATAAATATAAAAAAAATAAATAAATAATAAATAAAGCAAACTTCTTTAAAATAAACTTGTATTGATTTAAATCTATAATTAATTCGAGGTTAGAAAACTCCACTTTTTTGCTTTATGCATTGTTTTTTGCGAGTTTAAGGTGCCATATTTCAGGAAGTAATTGTAGTCTTGATTTCCTTGATCATTTCCTTTACTATTTTCTGTGATGTATGGATAGCAGTCTGACCAGTTAAATGACCATGTATCTGGCTATAAATCTGCCCCAATATGCAATTATAAATGTGGTCATATCCTGTCTGGGAAGGGCATTCAAATTGCAAGTCAATGCAAATAAAGAAGAGAGAGAAGAGAGACAAAACAAAATGCGCAGCTGTCAAAACTTGTTAAATATTGAATTGGCCTATGGTGGAGAAGAGACGCAGGGGCGGAGATGAAGGCCAGAGAGGGGAAAGGAGGCACATAGCTATGGCCATTAAAACTAAATAGTTAATTTTTAATTGCGCACGGCTCGTTGGGTCTGCAGACAAACAAAAGCGTCAAATACTAGAAGAAGGTACATGAGTATGACTATTAGTGTGAGTGCGAGTGTGAGTATGAGTATGAATGTATTCAACAAGTATTTGAGCATTTGTCTCGTATTCAAAGGTTAAATATTATTTTAATGAGCACAGTGGGACTGAGACGAATGCGAGTACTTGAATAAAAAATATAAAATTATAAAAGAAAAAACAAAAACCTTTTCTCCCAATGTACGAGTACGAGCGGCAGCCTCAGATCGCAAAAAGGTCAACAATGTGACTTTTAACCAACGCCAAATGCCGTCTCGTTGTCTTCGTCTTCGTCTTTGGCTTTGCCTCTGTGTCACGGCATTCGCGACTTTCTGTCCCTGTCTCAATACCAATACCAAAATCCCAAAATCCCAGCTATCATACATATGTTAATGTTAAGGCTTTGTCGGTAGTTGCCATCGGATACGCCTCCAATAGCTGCAGCCAGAAGGGTCGACTGCATTTCCGGGAGACTGCGATTCAATCAAATAACATTGCCCACAAATTACTTTGGACAACCACAACAATTTTTCGGTTAGTTTCCCACACGCAGCTCGATGAAGACGATTTTTAGCCATGGCTAACCGCACGCACGTAAAAAATCAATTCAATTTTGTTGAACTGCGTTTTGAGACGGACTCAAAGCTTCGAGACTTGGAGACGAAATCATCTAAATCGAAGGCTAACACAATAACGAAACTAATTTTGATGCGGTTGTTAAATATTTCCAAACATTTGAAGAGGAAAAATGACCAGAAAAATGGTAGAAAAATGTTTGTTTTTTTGTGGCTGTTGTTGTTGCTTGGCTTTAAGGCATGAAGATGTTGCATTGTTTGATGGACAACACTTGCAATGCAATTGCCGCAATAACAATAGCAATAACAACAAGGCGTATAATTAATAATTGATTGAATTTTACAACACAATCAATGACAAAGCACTGGATGCAACTGCAACCACTTTGGGGCAGCTGCAAAAGAACTGAAGAATTTTTATTCGAAAATGGCACAAAGTACATCGCAGATCGAAGTGGAAACCGAAGGAGCACCAGGTGTGCCCATATGTTGGCTTTATATGGAATCAACACGTAAAAGCCAACATTGCAAAATGTTTGTGCTGAGGCAATTGTAATCACTATTGACCATAAGAGCTGCCAAAAGTGGTTACTCCGGCTGCCGTTGATTGTGGATATTTTTTATACTCTTTGGTGCATTCCCACCACTTGAAGTTAAGTGAAATTAATAAAAATTGCAATCAACTTGAACGATGGTGCACCAAAAACGTCAACGCGTCTGCGCAATTCACATAATTTGTTTAATTAATTACGCCAACACATTTCCATTGCCTCTCGACTGTTATTGAGCAATGCTCAATGTGATTTTTCACATAAAAAAAAAAAAAGAACAAATATAAAAAGAAACAAAACTGTAACAACTACTCGAATTGAAAGCCAAACGAATTTGGCAGCTTTCAAAAGATGCAGCCAGCTGAAGTTGTTGTTGTGGCTGTTGTTTTTGTGTTGTTGCTACCCGTTAGCAACATTCTCAGCAGGCGCCAAGGCCAGTGGCATTTTGTTGTGCACACTCGTATATGTTTGTATGGAAGTGTGTATATTTTGTGGCACTGCAAGAGACACTGCCACTAGACGTTGCATCCGTTCATCGCAACTGTGCAAGAAGTTCAACAGTTATCGACATGCTGCAACATTTACGAGCACAACAACTTTGTGAGCGGCACTTTTTGCCATTCAGTGTGATCAGCTTTTTGGTAACAGTGTAAGCCAACTCAGATGTTGCTTGCTGCGAGCTACGATTGCTGGCAATTTTGATGAGTCGTATACGTAATATTCTAAGTATTTTGCATAGCTGCCAGACTGCTTTAAATGGCAAATTATATATATTTTACAGTTGTGATTGCTCCAACTTAATTTTGCGCAATTAATTTTATGAGAATATAAATCAAAATTTAAGTATTACAAGAGTACACTGAGTTAAAAAAATATTTCCCATGTAGATCTAAGCTTTGATTTTAATGAGGTCAAATTAAACTAAAATTTTGACTTGTAGAGTTGATAGTTCAAGACTCAGACCAACTTTGTCAAAACTGAACCGATTTTCAAACGGAATGTCATTTGTATCATGATTTAGCCTGTGAATTCATTCTGCATTCAAATTTAATTAAATTCGATAAAATGCTTTTTTCCTCTTGCTAAGCACTGTTATTTTATGACGTATACGTAATTCTTGGGTAATTTCTACAACTTTTGATTTTTATTAAATAATCAAAATTATATGGCTGTTAGGTAAAGTTTAACTAATAAATAGGTAAAATTATTAAAACAATTAAAAAATTAGCTAAGCGAATGTCGAGAGTCGTTGAGACTGAAGAGTTCGACTTCGCTATTGAGTGGCAGTCATGGGAAACCGAGCCCAGGGCTGGGGAAGATGCTGGAAAAGTGTCGATGTCGATGTCGAAGTCTTGAGAAGCGAGTTATGATCGTGCTCAAGGACGCTTATAAAACAAATACGGGTATAGCGAAATGTATTAAAAAATATTACTTACCGCCATTTGACATAAATGCCAATTTAAATGCTGCAAAACGCATAAATCAGCAACCAAACAAAAGTGTTGTTGCAGCAGTTGTTGTTGGCGTTTCTGTTGTTGTTGTTGTCGTGTTTTAGCCAAACAAACGATCAGCAAGTGGCGCACCTCAAAAACGTTTTTTGCAAAATGCTTTTGCCAGCGGCAAACGGTAAAGCAATTGAAGAAGACACCAGCAACCAGCTAACAGGGACAGAGTTCAGCTAAGACGACGTCGACAGAGTGACAAAAAGTTGCCAGCAAATGGCGTCTAATTGAATTAACATAAAGTAAAAAGCGGTCTTAAAAAATGCGCATAATTTGTGCCAAGCATCCTGGTCAACTGTAGAGCATAGATTTGTGCTTGGCATTTAGAGTGTTGTATAGGAAATGACAGTCGACAGTTGTTGTTTTCTTGACTTGGCTCTCAGAATATAGTAGACATAAAACCATGAACAATGAATGCTGCGGCTGAAAGCTCATTAACATGATTACAATGAATAATTCCATACACACTGTTGCAAATAATTACGAAAAATGCATTTGTATGGGCATTGCAATTAGTCACAGATACTACAAACCACAATATGAAGACGAAGAAGAAGAAGCAGAGAAGCAGAGAAGCATCTGCAACTAGCAGCAGTTGGATTCTTGGCGAAATCAGCGTCTAAAGAGCCGCTGCCGCCGCCACCAACAAGCCAAAACGCCAGCGACATTCGCCGTCTTGCCATTCCCATAATTTGCAAATATTTTTTATTTATTTTCCGACTCCAACTCAGAGAGTCAGTCTCTGTCTATATAATTGTACATGTGAGTGTGAGTGTGTGTGTGTGTGTATGTATTTGTATAGCAACTGCAATGTCTATAACATTTTCTCACGTTTCGTCGTGAAGATTTCGGCACAAGTTGCGCCTTGGTGTGACGATCGAAGCAGCGATGCACCGAATCAACGATGGCGGTGGCGATGGCAATGCCTAGGCGGGGGTGAGCCTAATGCGCGTTTTATGCAAATTTTCTAGTCAGTTGCAGCCCTCATACTTTACGATATACTCGTATAGTTACATGCTGCCTTTAGTGACTGCTGTAACTTTAACTGAGCCAGTTTATGGCCGCAAATTTTCGATGACATACGGTATCAAAAACAAGTTCGTTGCCCAAGTCTTTCGTTTTGAAAAACACCAAACATAAAACCAAAAAACATGCAGCATCATGGCAAATGCGTTTGCCAAAACGTCAAATTAGCCGACTAACTGACTGACTGAGTAACTGACTGGCTAGCTGACCATAGTTGACCCAATCCTGTGCCTGTTCCTCACCATGCGTTGAGCAGATTTCGCAAGCGACGTCGCGTCGCATCATAAACTGTAAATTGCACAGCTGCGACTGCGAATTGCCACGTGCAGGCGTACCAAATCTCAGCCCATGCCAAATTTGATACAGTCAAGCTTCCCTATAATAAGCAAGCACGGAAAAAAATAAATATTTCACATTTAATAGAAATTAAGTATAATTAAATAAAGAATACAGAATGAATAAAGATGGCAAACCATGATCAAAATGACATTCCGCTTGAAAATCGGTAAAGTTTTGCCAAAGCTATGACAGTTCTAAGTTGCTCAAGCTTCTGATCTAGCAACTTTACAAGTCAAAATATTTCTTAATTTTGACATGATTTTTACAAAAAAATTAAAGTCCTCAGAATCAAGTTTAAAGTATCGTTTTGTACCATTTACGATATAAGAAGTTGATTTAAAGTAAAAGCTTGAGATTTAAAATTTTGAATTTTTAATATTTCAAAGGGGGGACCCTTACATCAACAAAGAACCATGGCTTCGATATTCGAAAAATAAAAAATGAATTTTCTAAATGAACAAAATTTGAATGCAGAATGAATAAAGAGGCCAAACCATGATCAAAATGGCACTCCGCTTGAAAATCGGTTCAGTTTTCATCAAGTTATGACAGTCAACTCTTTGACCTACCGCTTACCGTGTTATTCCCTGGCTATTTTACCACAAAGTGGTTGTAATCGTAACAGAATATAATTTAGGAATAATTATTTAAACAGAATACATTTTTAAGCTGCACACTATGATTCTTTCTGAATAGAGGTAAAATTAAAAATAAGGTTACTTGAAAATAATTCAGAGTTGAAAGGACTTAATTCCACAAAAAGTGCACCGTAGGGATGCTCGACTGTATGTGTCGTGTATGCTGCTGAATGTATGTGTGTAATTTCTGATTATGAGTTTTTCTTTCTTGGCAAGAGTTGCACTTTATCAACGTGAAATCTGCTGGCAGGCGCTGCACAATTACTCAATGGCCCAGACAAGCAATTCCAAAATTGAAATGCCCAACTGCAGTCTCATCTGCCAGTCGCTAGTCGCTAGTTGCAAGTCTCCAGTCTCCAGTCTCAATCCCCATTCACAGTCGCCATAATCCATAGCTATACTCATACTTATACCCATTCCTATGCCAATTTCAATGCAGTCCCGACTCGTTAGTTCGCCTGCTGCTAACTTTGAATTGTCGTAGAAATGCCAGACAGGCGCTTGCCTGCTCCGCTCATCTTCAGCTTAATTGAAATTTACTTTTGCTGTTGAATCAGCTAAAGCTGCTGCTGCTGCTGCTGTTGCTGCTTGTCTCCAGCCTGTTGGTGAATGTCTGCATGCATTTTTCATTGGCTTTGGCTCCCACACATTGTGCAAATGCTTTCGGCACTTTTACTACAACCAGACAATCTTATATAATCGCCAAAAGATTAAATAATTTACGTGGAAATGCAGTTGCTTAGGAATTCTTAAAGTCTTGTTGTTTGTCAGACCCTAAAGTACGACTACACTTGGCTACTTATTGGAAACTCTTTGGTTGAACACCAAAATCGTGTCTTTGTCGTGCAGCGCATTTATCAATGTCAGGAAAGCGGAGGCCACTTTTAAAATTGATGTGAATTTAATTGAAGGCGGGCGTTAATTAGAATTATGCCAGTCGAACACTTAAGCTGCTGTGTAATGCTCTACACTGTTTAACAAAAATTGAGTTTTTTTTTTTTGCATTTTGTAGTATTTTGGTGCAAACTTCCTTGTTTTATTGGCCTTTCCCACGCAGCTCGTGGTGATCATCGCGTGAGTCATAGCATTTCTTTTCGGCTAGAGGGATGACACAGAAAACGTTTTTCACCAATAAAATTGAACATTTATTATGTTTTTCTTCTTTTTTTCTACAGACAGTCGCTTACACAATCATTTTGCAGCTGACTGAGAAATTAAAAAAAAAAACAAGAAAAAATGTTATCAACGAAGATTTGAATGCACTGCAGAGCCTTGTATTTAATTTGATAGTTCCTATGACAGCTATATGATATACACTAAGTGGTCTGATTTAAGTAAAATTTGTTCAGCATATATAGAAGAATAATAAGCACACAATCAGCGAGTTTGGTGAAGATATCTCAGGAAATAAAAAGAGTATTTTTACTGGCTTTTCGATAGATCTTTTCTAAAGCTAAGTATAGTATATGATAAAGTGGACATATATGAACCAGATTTGGGCAGAATTTACAAGACAACATTTAATAAAATATCTGTAAGACTGGTTAAATATCACCAAGTTTCATCAAAATAAATTTAAAGCTGAGCGACTATATATATATTCTATCTTTGTTACTTATATCGTAATAAAATTAAAATACCCTCTTCCAGGGTATGAAAAGAAAAGGAAGGCAGCCATATGCCAAATGAGTTCCCCTTTCGCTTTCCAGGCTTCAGACTTGAGCTCAGGTTGAAAGTCACAAAGTCACAGGCTCCTCTTCAGATTTGCTTTTGTTTTTGTGCCCGACAGTTGACATTTTTTCGTTGGCATGACTTTGGCTTTAGCTAATGCTTAACTGTCCATTTTCCGGCAGCCGTTCAACCTCAACTTTGAAATGCCAAGCCAGCTGTTGGCTTAAAGCTGTGGCCAATTTAGGGCCAAAAAGTTGATGGACATGGGGCAGAGACAGAGACGCCGCCTTGACAAACAGCAGAAATCTGATTTTGAAGCAACGCCCAAAAATATCTTGAGCAGATCTGTTGGTTGAACTGCGGGCGTGCAAATTCCCACACTGCAACAAATGCCGCGCATTCCCCACTTTGTGGCACACTACTTACCCATATATGCGAACCGGATTGCCGACAGCGACTGCGACAGCGACAGCAGCAACAACAACAGCAGCAGCGGCAGCATCTCGACTTTTGGCCTGGCTGTAAATGACAATGCCGCCGCGCCGCGCCATGACTAACTATGACATAATACCCAGCGGAAGATGCAACCGACGCGATGCTACTCGCTTGTCGCAAATACATACTCGTACTTGTACTCGTACTCGTACTCGTACTTGTACTCTTGCATTGTAATTGCAGGCGACTTTGCGGTGGGAGTGCGGTTGTACCATAGTTCGGGCATGCTCATAATCATCATCAAGCCCTGTGGCACAGCTGACGTAAGTGACGACAAACGATGCCACAACTCCTTGTCACTGACGTGGCAGCACAATGCAACCAACTACTACACAAGTGTCACACGTTGCGTATGCGTAATGTGCGTTAAGCATGCGACACATGTGACCGTTTAAAATCAAAAGATGCCGCAGCTGAAGTTTCAGCCAAAGATAAAGTTTGAAATAGAAGACGCAGCAGACGACACACAAGAAAAACCAGCAAACGAGGCGACGTCAACGTTGCACAGTGTGAAACACAGCTCGAATTCTTTTCTAATTTTTTAATTTAATAATTATTATTATCGAACAGTCGAAATATTTATATATATTTATAAATATTTATATATTTCTATATATTTACATTTATATTAAAAAAATAAAAATAAGTTAAAAAAAAACAAATAAAAATTATAATTTTTAGAAAAAAATCAAATACCAAAAACATTAAAATTTTGAATAAATTTTAAGAGTATTCAACGATTAATATTAAAATCTATAATATAATAACCGAACTATTACAACCCTTTGTTCTTTGTGCATTCAAAACTCATTTAAGAACAGAACACTTTTTCTTTCAAACATAAAAAATAATTACAACCAAAAAAAAGTATATAATTAGCATAATACACATATAAAAAGACAGACGATATCTTTGCTAGTTTCAAACATATTTATTCTAGTAGGCAACTCTATTTGTTTTTTCCACTGTGCGTCGCTGCTGTGGCAGCTGCTTCTGCTTCGGCCGCTTCGGCTGCTGCTGCCGCTGCCGCTGCTGCGTCTGTGGCTGCTGCTTGATGGGGCCCAAGTGGATTTTCCTTTCGCTTTCAGAAATCATTTCGCTTCGACAACGTAAACGATAAAGTCGCAAATCGCGCATCACTGCGCCTCGCTGGCTCGTCTCGTGCGGTTCGTAGTTATTTCTATTCCCTTCAACTCCGACTCAGACTTCAACTCGAAATTGAGCAGTTGAGCCGCTTTTTTCTGCCATTTGCCCAGTCAAGTGAGGCAGAGAGACCGAGAGACCGAAAGACTTTGAGACGGCAAGACATTGACACAAGTGGCAAGTGGCAAGCAAGTCTTGATCGTCTTCTCAACGTTTCGTTGCACATTCTAAATGGTTTTTCGTAGTTTTCGCACCTTGCGAAACAAAACTCGTACGCATTTACATACACTGAGAGTACTGCGAGTCAAGAGTTGAGTTCGGTTTGAAAGAAGAAGAATTTTATTTAAATTTTCGTGTTGTTTCTTGGCTCATTTTCTAGTTGAGTGCCGTCTTCCATGGCATGACAAACAGTTTCATACAGCGTTAAAATGAATATGAATCGCTCGATGATTTTGTGTTAATTTAAAAAAAAAAAAAAAAAACAAATTGTGCGTTTTGTAATCACACTTTTGGGTGTTGTGTCTTGTTACAGTGCATTCCATGTATGAATATCTACTTTAACTAGCAGCCTAAGCGCTTTGGATAACCCTTCTTTTTGGATATAATAAATTATCTTTGGATATACGCCTAGCGTTGGATTAATAACTTAAATACTACGTCATGTCGACGATTAATTATCAAATGTACGCCTTCCTATTAGGTGAGTATGGGATGGTTAAAAAATGATTATTTTAAAAGGGTTTCAAAAAACGACTAAAGATATTTATGAAAATAAAAATTACACATTATAATTAAGGAACTAAAGACTTGATTAATTAATTTAACAATATAATTTTAAAATACACCTAAAGAACTGAAAAACTAATGCTAATTGATATTCTTTTTGATCAAGTAAACAAAAAACGAGAACAAGAACAAATTCATTTAAGGAAATAAATTTGTTTAAGCCTATATAGTTTAGGATCTGATCTTAGATAAAATTACAGAAATTTTGATTACTATCAAATATAAAATACTTTATACTGGTTATATTGAAATAATTTCAATTTTGGTACTTCATGAGGTTCTCAAAAACTTGACCTGTTCTAAAATAAAATCGTTGTCATAAAATTCTGTTTTCAATGAAATAGTCTTAAGTTATCGACGAAAGAAGGTCTACATATCAATATGATCATTTAAATTCTCTTGGCAGTATACTTCCTACGTTAAATCATTCATAAAGTCTGAAAAACGTCATCGAAATCGTAAAGTTTTTAAGAAACTTAAATCAGTTCGGAATTAGAATTACAATATTAAAATTATTCAAAGACTTTTCAAAATTTAATGCTTAAATTTTATAGATAAAAGAAATCTTCTTTACTAAATTAATTTCCTTTTTCCTCGATCATTAGGGAACTTAGCTTATTGGAAATACCTTAAATTGACCTTCCTGCTTAATATAATTAGGTTTATGGCTGTGAAGAAACACGTAATGTACAGACAGACCCAATGCTCATCGTCAATAACTAATTCGCATGATCATTAGTTGGCGTTGCCTTTTTAATCTTTCATTATAAGAAATTATGCAGTAGCTTCAAGGTCCGCACATTAACCATAAAAATTATAAAACAAGACAAGATATATGTATCATATGAACATTTGAATTTAGATAAACCAAAGAAGAGAAATAAGTACAATTTGCTACGAGTTGCCCCCGAGGCAACATAAATAACTGAAATACTGTTTGAACAATTATATTCAAAATGATATTGGGTCATCCAGCTGATAATTATATGCGCGGTTTATAAACTTATCTGTCTGATCATTAAGTGACGCCTTACGGAAGCTTGACTTTAAGTGGGCACCTCACTTGTCCAGAGAGGGAAAAGAAATTCGGAATTGAACAATTCGGCAAACAAAAGAGGAAATCAAAGCTGATCCAGCAATCAAGACAGGCATCATCTGCCCAGTCATAGTTCACAGGCAAACAAAAGAGACTCCCTAGCAATTGATGGTGGAAAAAAAAGTCGGAATTGAAAATAAAATTCATTTGAATTAAATGCGAATCTTTAAATGCAACAACGAGACTTTGGTCTTTCTTTCTTTTCATTGAATTTTACATTTTGGCCAGGTTTTCTCTTTTTGCTGCCTTTTATTCGTCTCGATGATGAATGAGGCTCGCGATTGCATAATAATCTCAGTTTGCCAGCCAAATTTGACTGCAATTTGTGCCTGACTAGACGGTGCAGACAAACAGACAAACCGACAGACAGACGGACAGACATTGGTTCTGCAACTGCAATTGCATTAATTGCAGCAAGCGCATCTTCCGTTTGAAAATTTTGTAAGAACAGCAGCCACACAAAAAATAAAAACAACAAACTCACAAAAAGACAGAAAGCCAGACAGAGTGGCAACGTCATGGTAATTAGTTGTTTGGGCCATTAATGGTAAGTTGTATTGTAGGACAAAACATTGGTAATCCATAACTTTTGATTGACATGGCATTTTAATTGTGCGACCCTCATGTGGGAATACATATCTCAGTATTTTTTTTTGGCCAATTGACACAAGTGTACAGATATCATAGTGGGAATTTGTGGCCAGAAATATTTTAATGATGTCTTTTTGTATCAAAAAGCAATTAATGGAGATAAACAAGCACACGACAGAACTTGAATGGGGAAAAAGCCTTGAGAGAGCTTAGAGTACAGTACATAAATCATGTGCTCGTCTCGAGCGAAAGTGTTTGTCGAGTGCGAGCTGAAGGTCAGCCGGGCAGTCGGTCAGCCACAGAGACAGAGACAGACTCCGACTTGAAGTCCGTCTACAATTCCACACTTGACTTGACCATTTGAAAATTTAAACTGCGCACGAATTGTGCTTTTGATATTTACAGCGTCGCTGCTTTGGCTAAATCTGCTTGGAGCGCAGACACAGCTGCTGGATGAGGATGATGATGTCTTTGGCAGGCTATGGCCCACATACAGTCTGCAGAATATGCCAAAGACGCAGTTCACCTGCCGCGATAAAATACTCGGTGGTTATTATGCGGATCCCGAGACTCAGTGTCAAATGTTCCATGTGTGCGTCAAGCTGCCAGGAGTGGGGGTAAGTGATTCTACCTAACAGTTAAACAAAGGCAACAGCAATAACAACAACATTCAGAAGAGTCAAGAGTAAAAACAGTGATTACAAAAAATTCACTGGTGAATAAGAAATTTTAGTTTAAAAAAATCTATTCAAAAAAAAATAACATACATTTTTATACATTTTTCTAAAAATAAAGTAAAACAATTTATTCTCAATGTAAATTGAAAAATTAGGAAATAATAATCACATTTCAATTGTATTGATTAATTGATGATAAAAATCTGACAGCTGATCATTTTTAAATCATTTTCAACTTAGACTGATTTGTTATAATATTAAAAAAATAAAAAATGTTTATTATTTAATAATTTTTATTTAAAAAAAAAAACATTGTTACGATCTGTAAAAAAAAAGGTTGTAACTTTATCAAATTTTTTATGTGCGCATAGTAGCATTGCAAAGCAGACCTTGAAAATGTCTAAAGTGCCCGAACTGCAGAATCTATGCAAAAAAAATATATTTAAGAAAAAAGTAAAGAGAAAACGAAAGACTTAGGCAACGAACTTGCAATCTTTCGCTTTGGTCGCTGTCAGTTAAATGGCAAAAGGTTGCACACAGCAAATGTGTGATGCGACTTTGTGTCGTGACTTGGCAGCAACAGCAGACAGAGGGAAGGGTGAGGGGAAAGAGAGTGCAGAGAGCAGCTTGTTGCCCTTTAAGTGTGGTGTGTTTGTAGCATCTCTTAATTGTCTGCCTTAGCGTCCGCAACTCTCATTGGTGGCATCAAGATGGCCATCTATAGTTGCAAGTTGTGGCAGCAACGTGCCATGCAACTCATTGCATATTGTATCAAACATCTCGGCCAACTGCTCATCCCGCTGCTGTTCCTGCAGCTTTAATGTGTTGCTCTGTTGACGCCACAATCTCTTGAACATTTCCGAGTAAAAGGCGAGATTACGCTGATAGAGAATTCTCTGCTCCTGCACCTCATTGTTGGCTTTGGCCAACATTCCGTTCAAGCGGCCAATCATTTTATTCTTCTCCTCCAACTGTTGCACACTTTGTTGCAAGTTATTCGCCAGCTTTGCGACAATTTCCTGCAGCTCCAATATATTCTCTATGTTCACTTTTGCATCCAATTTGATTTTCTGCACTTCCTCATAAACAACAGGCGGCTGCTTTACGTTTTCTGATTTATTTGTATAATTAATTTCGCCACTGAGGCGTTTTCTCACCTCCAATTTCAGTCGACAGTTATTGTCGTTCTTCTTTAAAATGTTCACTATATCATCTAGCTCCAATTGATGACCATCGTGCAAGAACTCTACTCCCAATAGTTTATCATGTAAACTTTTGTACATTTTAAACTTGCGCTTGTACAGTGCCTTCCACAACTTGACACAACCAATCTTTGCCGACTTAAGCGTTGGGTCTTGCATCGTATAGTTGATAATCACTGTACTCTTATTATAGCCCAGCAATTCCTTGAGCAACCCTTCAAGTCTTATGTTGTAGTATCTCAAGTGAGTTTTTCGATTTTTGGCCAGTGCGCTGATCATTTTAAAAAGCGAACTCAATGGCGTTGTTAATTTATTTAGCTCGACTTGATCAACTCGCATTAAATGGATGAGTTGGAGTTTGCCATTAAGGTTAAGGGATTCTTCCAGATTCGTTTGCCTCACACAGATGGTAAAACGCACATGGGAGCATTTTCTTTGGTCATTGGGTAAAAATTGATTTAGGATTCTTCTCATGTACAAATAAGCAGCAATCGGAGATGCCACAAAGTGATCTCGATTCTGATCTCTGTTGATGTCTTCAATGGCAGTGGCTGTGTTGCTCTCGTAAAAAAATAGCATATGATTAATGCAGATGTTTAACTCCATTGTAACCTCCATGGCATAAACATGGCTAAAAAGTTGGTTTAATATGCGACCCAATATATCCTGCTTCTCAATTTGATCCCCAAATGGACTGAAAGCGGGCAAATCGCAGTAATTAATTATAGTGCTTGTGTTACCCTTGAAGACATCATCCAAGATGCTTGAGATGGCCTCATCACATATCTCCAATTGCTGCTGATTGAGTCCAGATTCCATTTTGCGAAACAGATACACTTTGGCCTATGCAGGAATTGGCATTGAGTTGACAAAAATATAAATAAAAGAACAGCAGCAGGAGCTTGTCTTACCATTTTGCGTGTAATAAATGAATCTTTAGCCGGAATGGTAAAACGGATTTTGTGTATTCTTGAATTGAACTATGCTATACATTTAGATTTTGGACTTTATTTCAATTAGCCTACTGCCAACATACAGACTATGTTCTTTTTTTATAACACAAATACAAGTACACAACGCAACCAAGATCGAGAACGTTCACATCAATTAAGCAAAGAGACATGATCAGTTCTATACTCGTTTTCGTACCCTAGCTCAACATCAGCATCGGCATCATCACCTGGTTGTACCCGGTACTCGATACCTCTCGTATATTGTAAATGTCAAGTGCCAAAGCGAAATGCCAAAGTTGCTTTCGGCCTTTGGCTTGTTAAAGTCAAAGCCTTGCCGAGGCTATTGTAATTTTGTCACGATATTTGGCAGAGACATCTCTGTGAGAAGCTACAACAATTCTTTCAAGCATACTTAACTCATATCACAAATATACCAAGTAATTAAACGCCAGTCAAGTCAAACTATAAGCTTTAATTAACATATGCTTTTGAAAGGATTTTTCTTTAATTCTTAAATAAGCATAGAAATATATTCATGTTGTGCCAGCTGTCATATTAAATTATTTAAGGTAATTTGAGGTAATTGATTAATACAGCTATACTTCAGACTTAAATTTCCAATAATAATATAACGTTGTTGAGTTTATAATAGAGACATTATAAATAAGCTAAACAGGAATAGTATATTAAAATTTTTTCTTGTATTTATATAGAATTAATAGAATGAAATGTCACTTTAATACTATTTTATCATCTCAAACAATAAATTTTTTGCTTTTGATATTTTTTGGATAAGCATTTTTCGAAACAAAAACTTTTTGTGTTTAATTGTGTGTGTTTTTAAAATAAATAAATTAATAGAGCCTTCTTAGCATTTAATTTTATTTTTATTTCATTTAAACGTTACGTTTTTCTATACAAATTACAGTATTATTATAATTACATATTATCTAATGATAATCTCGGGTTATGTTGTTATTGCTGTTGCCAATTGAAGTATTAAACTATGCTTAAAACCGCTTTTTTGAAACTAATTGAGATCCATTCTAAATTTGAATTTTGCATGTTGATCTGGTCTGTTGATCTCTGCTTATGATGTATTGTGCTGTTGATGCTGTTGATGGTTAACATTTTTGTGCTCAGCTCTCACATCGAAGAGTTCATTCGTTTGTCCAACAGGTGCAGGACTATCGCTTCCTTTGTCCAAACAGCACGGCCTTCGATCAGGAGCTGCAGATCTGTGCCAATTGGGCGGATGTTGACTGTGACAAGGCCACGTCCTATTATGACAACAATAATCTCAACGATCTTTATCGCGGCGGTGATGAGAGCAAAAGTGCCAACGAGGAGGAGGCCACATTCCATTTACAACGAGCCGAAAGTGGTTAGCAACTGAAAACATATATAAATTATATATAATAACCAATTATGTGTTATTTATTTTTATAAATTTTGTAAACTAATTGCAGGTGATGTGAGACGCTCCAAGGAGAATCGTGGTGATCAAAAGTCGCGCCCCAGACATAATTATGCGCAATCCAGCTCCAATCTGAATGTGGATACAACCAAACGACCCATCACCAGCTATTATACACCCACCACAAGCAGCACCACCACAAAAACAACAACAACAACTACTGAGCGCAACTACTACAACAACAACAACAACAATAACTACAACAACAATGATGACTCAAAGCGTAAGCCACAAGAAAAAAACAATGCCAACTTTAAGTTTATTACACAAATTAATCACGCGACTCTTATATACAGTTGGTCAAAAAAGTTTTTTGACAAAATCAACTATTTTTTACAATTTATTTTTTAAAAACATGGTGTTTTTATATGGATTTTTATTCTATTTCTTATTTAATTATGCTTGTCTATAGTTCTTAAGACAGATTAAAACAAATTTTTTTCGAACTATTTACTATTAACTGTTAACTTTTTTAACTATTAACTATTTTCAAACAAAATAGCTTAATTCAATTTTCCATTTATTTTTAAATTGTTTTAAGAGAAACAAGGCTATGAAAAATAAAATAAGAATTAAAATAAGAACTATTAAAATTGATATATTTTTTGACTAACTGATTTTCAATTTGTATTTTGCCAAAACACTTTTTTGACTAACTGTATTTCTTTTGTCTGCTTTCTGTAGAAGACATCGATGATATCTTTAAGGGTTCCCACAGTTCGCACTTCTTTGCCAATCGTCATGGAGGTCGCGAATTCGATGAGGAGCCGGCATCACGTCCCCGGCCAAATGATTTCAATGCCGATTACAACAGTCGCAAGACCACTGAGGGGCGTGTCACGCCCACACGCGGCCAGCGCACAAGTACGCCCACAACAACAACAACGTCGACAACAACCTCAGCTGCTCCAGCACTGAAGAAGATTACATTACATGCCTCATTTAATACGGATTTCCAGGATTATTCGCATCATTATAAATCGACCACGCCCAGCACTGTAACGCCCACGGCAGCAACAACCCCACGACTTGGCGGCAGCATCACAAGTCGCTTTAGCTTTGGACTTAATGATTATCAGACCCAGGAGCGCATACAACCGACGACATACAGTCCGACTAACGCTTATCGTTTCAAAAGCACGGAGTTGCCCTCGAGCTCGACAAAATTGGCCGGCAAAAATGTGCAGGATTTTGATAAGGAAACGACGAAGCGACACAAGCCCACAATTGCAGCGAGGAAACAGAAATTGGGACCACAGGAATCCAACTACATCAATCACAATGAGTTTGCCGATGTGGCCAAGCCACAACCCTTCCAAGCAAACCAAGGTGCTACCAAGAAATCTATCCAGTTGGAGCCGCAGTATCAACGTCCTAGGACTCCATTGGGACGCGTGGGCAGCCAGGAGCCGGCACCTTTTAAGGCTTCAGCCAGTGGCAAATCTAGAAGCTTCACCAGTCGGGGAAGTATCACCTATAAAGCCACCACGCAGCGGTTCGTCGATGATGAGTACCATTATCCAACCACCAAAAGCACCACGTTGACTCCTACTAAAAAACAATCCTCTCAGTCACCTAAGGATGCATTCACGCCCACAACATTCCGACCCACAACCTATAAGAAACCCTACGAACAAAGCTACTATCAAACGCAGCAAACACTACGTCCAAGCTCGAGTCCTGTCAAGAAATCTTCTTCCCCCGCCGCTGGTACCGTCGTTCTGCCCACCACTGCTAATCCCTACTACAATGTGGATGAAGATGATGGTCAATATCATCCGGAGCTGTATGAGAATGATTTTCCTCGCAATCGTTTCAAGTTTCTGAGAAGCAGATCTACCAACTCTCCGAGCAGCACCACCAGCAGCACCACAGCCGCACCATATTCGAGCAGGCAACCACATGGTTTTCAGCAGGCGCACAGTCATCTGAAGAGTCAACAACAGTCGGCATATCAAAAGGAACGCGAGTCCGATCTGAGCGATGAGGATGAGCTTTTTAAGACGGCACAATCTTTGAATTTTGGTGCTGCCAGCATCAATAAACTGCGTGCTGACATTTACAAGGCGGAGAAGACATCGCAGCAATACAATTCACAGTACAGTCCACAGGCATTGCCATCTAGTCCGAAGACAACCACACAGACAACGAGCAGGCCAACAACTCACAGCACCAGCAGCAGCAGCAGCAGTTCAACAAGAACAACCACAACAACCACAACGAGCACCACAAGACGTCCCACAACAACAAGCACAACAACAGCGAAAACAACGACAACCACTAGCTACCCTGTGGAGCTGAAGAAATCAGTCAAGAGCAAAAAGGAGGAAAAGAAGAGCAAGTCGAACAGCAAGCGACCTCCCCATGCTGATGAGGATACCAGCTATGATTATGCCTACTATGACACGGACTGAGCTCTCAAAACAGTTCCAACTAATCCCTAGCCCAGCTCTCGAACTAAATAGCATAACTACTTAAGCTTTTTCTTCATCAAACCCGCTCATAGCAATATTTTCTTCATTTTTCTTAATTTTTTAACAAGTTTTTCGACCCCACTACCATCATTTTTTTTCCAGCAGCAACTTAATAGGTGCCACAGTATTTTATAACAGTAATGAGTACTCGTATAAACAATATAACAACTTCCATTTTGAATTATTCACTCTCCTTTTTGATTTTGTTTTTAAATACCCATTAACACTCGCGTACATATTCATTCAATCAGATGCGTTCTTAATGAATTTTCATGCGTGTATCTAGTTATTTAAATACTTAAAACAAAACATATTTTTAGTCGTTAGACAATTGTTAAACTGAAATGAAGCGCTAAAAAACAAACAACACATTAAAAATCATTTTTGATATGCAAGCTGGCAAAATTTGAAGAAAAAAAAATCATATTAAAGTATTTTGTATCTTTTGTAATGGTCTGCCTTACAAAATTTATATTAATGATAAGTTTTCTTGTAAATAAAACAATAAATAATAAAATAAAGTTGCGTTTTACTGCAAGATAGAGCAACATCAACTGGTGTTTCAAAGGCGCGCCAATAGCTGAAGTATCGATAATTCTTTATTGCAACGTGTTATCGATTGCGCAGCTTGAAAGCGAAGCTTAGGGCTGCACAACTCTGTTGAGTATATTTATATGGTATTTTTACTGAAACTTTTAAATCACTTATCGGTTACTCCGATTGAGCGCGAAGTAGAGCTGTGCAACCCTGTAGTGTATATTATTTAATATTTTTATTTAATTGATATTTTTATTATAAGTGGAAAATTATTTAAATTAATCTTAATATTAAAGTTAATTGAATTTGTGCAGCCGCTTCTCAGTCTTTAAATTTCTGACGCACGCAACGCGGCATGGGGAACAAATAGAGCAGCATATTAAATGCCGCCAAGCCCACAGCAAAGGCACAAGACGCAGCTACATCGATAGTTTCCTGCAAAACAAAGTGTAACAATAAAATGGTATTATCTTTCTATTTAAATGAACTCACATCTGGATCAGACAATCCTAGGCGCTCGTGCATAAAGTCCTCTGGCTTGGGGCAAATGACGGAGGCGGTCGCCGTGCAGTTTAATTTGTGTGATTGGAACGCAATGCTGTGCAACAAAGAGGAGGCGTAACGTGTGTGTGTCCCTCTTGTATTGTCCTGCAACCAGGGCTGCAAACCCTTGTAGGAACTGCAAATATAAGTTATTATAAATGAGACGAACTGCAAACGCTCATAACTTAATCGATTTTGAAGCGGAAAATTATTTTGAATATGGCTTGGCCGCTAAATTCATTGTGCGTTCAAATTTATTGAAATTCGTTTAGAAATCTTCTTACCGCACTGTGCCGCTGGCCAAGGCGATGCTAATGACGAGCACATAGGTCACGGCAATGGCGGCATTGAAGGGCACCTTAACCACCAGGAGGAAGGCGATGGACAGCTGCTCCGCTAGCACAAAACTCGACCAAAGCGCCACGAAGAGGTAAGCAAAAATTGTGCCTTTAATAAACTTGGTATCCAAGAGTAAACTGCAATATATTTAATACGTAGTTAAGAGAAGAAATTATAGTTGGAGAAGCCTAACTGGAGCTGGACTTACGGATAGATGACACAGCTGGCCAGGGCTGCAGACACCGCCGAGAAGGGAATAGATACGGAGTTGTAGGCAATGAGGAGTGTGGTGCCTGAATAGAGACCCTCCGGTGTATCCTGTGAGAACTTCTTACGCCAAATGGGAACTGTAATGATAAGAATAAGATGATGTCCAGTACTAAGGATTAAATTGAAACTTACATAGTGATATTGTGCTTAAAATGCCGCAGCCATAAGACAGTCCCAAAATGTTCAAGATCATGCCATTTCTGGTAAACAAACCGCTGGGATCACCCTGAAAGACAATACAGAAATTAACGAGAATTCTACAGAAGAAACAGCAATATACTTACGCCCACATTTGTGTAGAAGGCCCACATAATGCTCATGGCGATGGGAAGCAGCAATAAGCGAAGGAAGAGCGTCTTCATGCCCACAACCCCACAGGAAAAAGTGGAAGCCAGGAGTTTTCTAAAAAATATAACAATATTATAGAGTCATATAATCAAGAAAATTCCAACTGCTTACAAATAGAGCATGAACCAGACTTTAAGCTCTCCTGGCTTGCCATAGGCCAGAGGAACCTTGCCGGATCCCATATTGTTCAGTGGAGCATCCGAAATTGGTGTCTCCCTGGAAAAACGTTCTACGAGTGCCTCAATCTGTTGACTCGATTCCAGGAAACGATCGCGACTGCGACGATCCACAGTGGATAGACATAAATAATACATCAAAGGGTTCTCCAGCTGTGGACAGGGAAAGCCAATGGCATGGAAATACTCCAACATGGCGCGAGTGCCACCTGAATAAACAACACCACCCAGGCAAAGAAACAGAGCTCGATCTAGAAATGGAAAGACATCCGAGCGCGGTTTCTCCAGCGACAGGAGAATGCCACAGCCCGTCTTCTTAGCCGTATTTGAAAGTATGGATATGAGCAAATAAGCGCTCAAGGGATCCAAGCCTTGAGTAGGCTCATCCAGCAGCAACATGACTACAAAGAGGGAGATTTTATTACTGGAATTATTATGCCATATCATCTGACCAACTCACCCGGATCTCTGACCAGTTGTATGCCAATTGCCAAGCGTCGCGCCTCACTGATGTTTAAGTACTCCACACGCTTGTGGGCCACTTGGGAGAGCGCCAAATCCGCCAGCACCTGACGCACCTTGGAGCTCTTTAAGTAACCACCCAGCTAGTAGTAAGAAATATTTTTTTAATAAATAATTTATCGTGATTATTTAGGAATTAATAAATCTCTCACTTACAATGGTGGGCGTGTAGTGCAGTGTTTGAGCCACAGTCAAACCAGGCACAAAGGTGCAGGATTGCGACACATAGCCACAACGCTGCTGAAAGAGAGCCTTGCTCAAAGGCGAACCATTGAGCAGCACCTGACCACGTGTGGCGCCATCAGCTCGCCGAGCAATCACATCCAACAAAGCGCGTTTGCCGCTACCTAGAAATAAAATTATATATTAATAAGTTTTTAAAAATATGAAAAAAGCAAGATTTAAGCTTCACAATTAAAAATTTTGAAATTTAAATAAAATTCGAAAATTGAAAATTGAAAGATTACAAAAAATTGAAAAGTTTGATACAATTCAATACAACTGAATACAAAATAAATTTCCAAGGGTGTTTAAATTTCGGTAATCTTGGATTTTCTCAACTAATTGTTAATTAATGATTAAATTATCAGTGTTGATATAAGAATTTTGAAAATGAATGAAATGAAAGGACAAGGATTTTTACCTTTGGAACCCAAAATAGCCATCACTTCGCCGCTGTGCACAGTGAGATTGACGCCTTTCAGAACCAGCGCTGAATTGCCGGCTCCATTGAAGCAGCCACCACCGTCCACCTGTTAAAACAAAACAAAAGACTTCAATTGCAACCACCAAACAAAAAGCCGTGCACTCGTTGAGATTCCAATGCACTTGCCTCGGTGGTGTGGAATATGTTGTGAGCTTCCAGTACGTAATCGCTGCCAATCATTTTCATAGCCAAAAATTCTCTACATCAACAACAAGAACAACAATGGAAAGAACTTTTGTTTGTTGTTCTTTTGCTCTTTGCCTCACACGCTGTACGCCGTTCAAGAGCGGCTGAATTCTGAAACTGGAATTCAAACTGGAAGTAAACAATGCACAGCATTGGAATGAGAGAAATATAAATGGAGAGGGAATACGAGAGAGCGCACGATCAAGCTGTACCAAATTAATATTTAAAATTATTTTCATTTTAAATGTAAACTGCATTTATGTTATTTAAAATTTAAATTAATAATTATTTTTATAAAAAATTTAATGGTATTTTTATTCATAAATAACTATAGTTAAGCTTACCAAAAAATAAAAACTGCAGTTGCCGTGCGTTAACACGTCCAAATCAACTGAGCGCTCAATTCCAACTGAAACGACAACTGCTCGTTGATCCACACTAAATCGTATTGGAAAAACGTCCACTGAGCACATAGTGGAATGTGGAAGTTGAGAGCTCGCGAGAGAAAGAAAGATCTCTACCAGCGCATTTCCAACTGAACAGACACATTCCAATGCAACGAGCGGCTGGCTAAGATGGCGACCGAGGCCAAGTTCAGCTCAGTTGGATTTGAGCTGAGCACTGAGAGAGTTCGACTACGGAGCGCTGCCAGCTAAACAGTTAACAATTGTTGGCGCTGCGCACGGTGAAAAAAGTATATAAGAAAAAAATACTTAAATAAATAAAATATCAAAAAAAAAAAAAAAGACTGTGCGCTTAAAATTCTAATTGAAATGTGGACGGCATAACCAATCAAATAAATGCGGTAGTAAAATTTTTTTCAACAAAAAAAAAATTTTATTTATTGGCAATGTGCAAGTGCATGCTAATGTGGTTTATTAGCCTGGCCGTGTGTGACAAATGAAATTCGCTAGTAGCGGCATTTGTTTTCTAATAAGAAACGATCACAAAAAATAAAAATAAATATATATTAAGTGAAGTGTGTGTATGTGCATATTTATGGAATATGCGCTGAGCTCTACAGCAACAACAACAAAAGCAACATTAGCCGCATTTAACTTAAAAATAACAACAATCACAGCCTGGTAAGCGCTTGAGATACAAATGTATCTTTTTTTTGTTTGTATAGATTTAGTAGTGCAATTGTGCCGCTTTTTTGTGACATGGGGTTAGTTGTCCATTCTTGGTTAGCTAATTAAAGTTTGTACAACTGGTATTAACTGTTAATTTTATTAAATACAAGACAACGGCGCAGCCAAGCGACCAACACTTGCCACGCACATAGATACAAATAATTTCATCGGTGTGTGTGTGTGTATGTGTGTGTGTGTGTATCTATAGTCGAGGCGTTGACGGGCGCACAATTTTGCTACTCCTGCTCCACGTTGTTGTTCGATTCTCTCGGTCGTCGCCATCGCAGGTCAAAGATCCCACAAGCAAGTTTTGTCTAGTTCTTTAGCTGGTTTTTGTTGTTGCTGCCTGTTGCCTGTTAGCCAAGCTCTATCGTTGCTTCCACCATTTCCACATAACTTCCACTTCTTGTTTCTACTTCCATTATGCTCAGAAAAGTTCTCTATAGCGAGCTTAGGGCGCGCTCTGTATCCAAAAGTCTGTTTCTATCTCTTTGTCAGTCTGTCTGTGTCTGTGTGTATCTTAGAGATACAAGTTTCTGTTGCTGTTGCTGTTTGTTTGTTTCGCTCGCTGAGCTCACCGAGTTCTTGGCTCATTATTTGTTTGCTCGGCCCACAGCGTCTTTGGCATTTCCTCTTTGTTCTTTGTGCTCTGACTGCATATTTGTATCTTGTATCTGCTTATTGACGTTTCCACCATATGCAGATACATTGAGTGCGGCTTTTATTACAGCCCATAACTTCTAAGTGCCTTCGTTTGTTTGTGGCTTTTACTTAACACTCAGACTTCATCTCCGACTCAGACTTTGACTTGAAGATTTCTCAGAATTTGCCAAAGCCGCTTGAGCAACTTTTACATTCATTTTTGCAATTTTTTCGAACACTTTCAAAAAAAAGTAAAAAAATTGAAGACGCACAAATTGGAGTCATCAGTTGTATCTGTATCTTCAACTTCACAGTAAATTCAATTTGATAAGCATTCAACTCGCTGTTAGCACAGTTCTCAGGCTTTTTGGCCATAAATCTCGAATGCAAATTTGCTAATGTTGCTGCTGTTGTTGTTCTACACCTAATTACACCATCATTTGTTGTGCCGTTAAACTGCCGTTCATTGAAGAAACCTTTTGCTATCAGTCCGAAAACATTTCTGGTTCTTGGTCATTTTGGTGACTTGTTGATTTGATTTTCTTTCCTCTGTTTTTCTGTAAATTAGTTAACTGTATTATTTAAGCTATTAACGGTGCTTCGGTAGCGCTAATGATTTGTTGTTTTCAACAAAATATCTCACAAGATCTTGGTAATTCAATTCGAACAAAGTCAGCATGCCAAACGAAAAACTTAAGAAACAAACTTCATTTCAAAAGCAAAAGACTCAAGACACAAACTTGTAGACGACAGCTTAAAGCTGGAATTGACTGTCAGCTATTGGTAGGAGAACATGACTCGGCGGGTGGCTGTTATTGGTAGTTGTTGTGCTAGCCCAAAGGTGTGGCTCTTGGCCAGAACTTGTTCTTGTGCTTATTTCTTAACTTATTGTTATTAATATTGCCTTTTTTCTACAAGTTTTTACTTACTAAAGTATTTTACTTTAGACCACAATGCATTGGGCCTGCATTATCGGGTAAAACGCAGCGTAGCTTCACGTCCAGAGTCATGATTCATTGCCTTTAATGGCCTATGAAGTCAGCAGCATCGTCATTAATCCGCTGATGACGCGCTCAGCGCATAGAATCATGTGAAAACTTAACGAGCCACTGCAAATGAAAAAGAAATTTTCATTTTCAACAACAACTAAACAACTCGCCTTGGGGTCAGGTGAAAATCTCAAATAATTTTACGGCCATTGATAAGTGCAAAGCAAGTTAATTTGGGTTTTATTGTAATTAAATTAACACATAAAAGAAACACAGACACACACAAAGAACAGCTGCATAATTAGATGAAGAAAGTATGACTTCGAGTACAAAGTATAAGATACAAGATACTGTCGGCTCTAGTGAGTTTGACGATCGTTAAAGCATCAGAGAACTTCATTTCACTTTAACACTGCGTGTCTGGGCCAGAGGCCTCCACGGTTGACATAGAATCAGAATGCCTATATTTTATATATATATAATATGTATGTAAGAGTATCTCATAGATACGTTTGCATCTATACACACACACGTACACACACACTCCAACGTGCTGAGCATAAATTGAACCATGGATTTATGTCACTCAGCTGACAAGACGTCGTGAGTTGGGCTTGATCTACAATAGCTCTGAATAACAACTAGGCACAGTGGTACATAATGACTAAACCGGAAATTACGTACAATAATACATCATATACTAATTATTGTGGCTTAGATTTAATTAGCAATTTATTGACAATAGAAATAAGATAAGAATACTTTTCTTTTATTTTAATTTTATATTGTTGTCCCCTTTAAAATAAATTAGCATAGAAAAAATGCAAGGTCTCTGTAAAATATTCAGAATACATTCAGAATACTTTATTCGAAGATGTTTCATTAATTCAGCAACACTGATGTAACAAAGCTGCAATCGTTTATCGACAGAGTTTATATGCATAGAGTATAATAAGCTTAATTGCACATCTAAGTCTTACAACAAATAATTGCTGTAATAATTGTCAATGTGTATTTATTGCATATTCGTATGATAAAACTAGAATTAATAAACACTTACAAAACATTTAGGCAATTATTTGATGATGTGCATTTAACTGTTGCTGTATTTAAGAGAATCATGCGGTATATCAACTTAAATTTGTATTTCAAAATTGTGTTTTTTTTTATTTTTAGCTGTAGCTAAGAGACTTGTTTACTTTTAAAGCTAAGCCGAATGTTATAATTGTAAAAGCATAGTTTTATTTTACATTTTTCAGTTTTGCAAATACTTTGGCACCACTGTGGGGCTGATGGCGCCAACTGGGCCCACTTCTGACTCTGGCTTTGGGCCTGGGTCTGAGACTGAGACTGTCTCAGTGTCTGGGTGGGTGCGTTAGCCGTCTGGAATATGTCCAACTTCAAGATAGCTTGTCTCTCGCATTTTTATGCGCATGTGAGGGCAAAAACAGGCAAAAAATAAATAGATTTTACTCGTATTTTATTTGTGATGGAATTTGTGTCAATTATCGTGGCACACGTGAGGCAAAGTTGGGTGTGGAGCTGTTGCTTTTATTTGAAAATGTATTTGAGCAGCATGCAAATTGTTGGCCCACTGTGCGTGTTGTTTTGGCGAATTTCACAAGCCTGTTGCAACATAGGAAAGTGTTTTTTTGCTAGCGTTAATTGCCTGTAAAGATGGTCGAAAACTGAAGCATGGCCAAAAACTCAAAAGCTTCACGCTGGCAATTAATAAAACTAAAAAAAACTGACCTTGCGGTTGAATTTTCCGACCGACAAAACTGAAGCACAAAGCTGAAAACTAAAATGCTTTGAAAATGAGCACCCGCAGAACAGAGAGAGAGAGAGAGAGAGGGCTATGCAGCCATGACGAGTATTTGTTGACGGCATGATATTAACTTGGCTTTTTGGGGTCACAGTTGTGAGTGAATTGACGATGTCAGCACAAATGAAGCTGGCGCATTCTTCGGCTCACAGTGTCGTTATTGTATTGTAGTTTTTGCAGCCACTGTGTCTGTGAGAGATTGCCTAATTTAATAACAATTGGTTAAGCAAATAAAACTGTGGCACAGTTATAGATACATAGATATTTAAGCTTTTAGCCAAGATGTTGTCGCTATA